>NW_007736729.1:19572-30258 GCF_000696425.1 Galeopterus variegatus
GTAGAAAAATTTACTTGAGGCTGTGGAATGATGATTTCTTTCTGTGTCATCTGTCAGATAATGACAAGTACATTTGGTCATTTCAATTACCATTTTAAAATACTTCAATGATGACTTTTATTGCTTTTCTATTTGTATAATTTTTTAAGGAAAATCAAATGTTGTTCAAATAATGTAATTAACAATTTATAAAATAGTGAATTTTGCTCATGCTGACATTCGGTATTCAAATACATGTTAGCTTGTTTAATTATTCATTTTCTTTCTTTCAAAGGTTTTCTATGATATCATTGGTTTAATTTCACTTCTTCATTTGGAATAAAATAACTTTAAAAAGCTGATTCTGTTTACTTACTTTGTTTTTTTTTTTTTTGTCATAAACTGCATTAACAGAAAAATAAGCAAAAGTAGTGGTGATTTCTTTTTTTCTTTTTTTTTTTGCTTTGTTTATTGATTTCGTTTTTTTGCCTTTTGTTTTTACATCTTGGGGAGTGTATCATTTAATTAGTAAATATATTGTGTGTTCAAGTTTCAAATATTTGCTTAAAAATACTGTTCCATCTACTTTAACTTCTATGATATAATTTTCTCAGATAAAATAGAGCTGCTTAGAGGAAATTCCTTTATAAGTTTAGCAAATGTGTAATTGAAAATAACCAAGCTGACAGCTTGCAAAATTATGAATTCTTGTTCATTGTGATGGGAATTAGTTAGTCAATGCCTGTGGTAAGTCCACAGGGATGGTTCTGTAAGGGTAAATACAAATCAGAAAAGGAAACAAAACAAAACAAACAAACAAAAATCTCTCAATTTTGAAGATAAGTGGAAGAGATTCCCACCCGCTCCCTTTACTTGGAGCATTTACTTTAGAAAACTTCTAATTTTAAGTTCTTTCTGTCTCTTTGGAATGTATGTAAATCTTTTTAAAAGCTAAAAAGCCTCAACTACTTTATGACCCAGGAATAACTTTCTCAAGTACCACTCTTTGAAATGCAGTATCAAGGAAGACAGTGCCCCTATTGCAGTTTCTGTGGGGGTGTAGAAGTCTAACTTCCTCGGGCACCTTGCTCCAAGTTGCAAAACTACTTCCTGTCATAGATGATGTTATGGGAACATGAGTAATTTGTTTTTCCTTTGCATAAAGCTAATTAGCCAATAAAGAGGATCAGTCCAATTGCCAAGTGTGTTAATTTGTTTTCTGTTGCTTAGAATACCTGAAACTAGGTAATTTGTCAGGAAAGGTATTTCTTACAGTTTTGGAGGCTAGAAAGTCCATGATCAAGGGGGCACATCTGGTGAGGACCTTCTTCTTGGCGGGGAGTCTATGGGGGCAATGGAGGATATCACATGGCGAGGGGGCTAGGGAAAGAGCCTGTTAAAGTGCTCACTTGCTCTTTTTCTAAAGCCACCAGTGCTACTCCCGTGATAACTCATTAACCCACTGATCTTGAATGGATTAATCCATTTATGAGCACATAGACCTCACGATTCAGATCCAACCACCTCCCAAAGGCCCCACCTTTCAACTACGACACATTGAGGCTCAAGCTTTCACATGAGGTTTGGACAGGACAAATATTCAGACCATAGCCCCAAGTAAATTTAGGATGAACTATGTGTGACAAATGGTTCTGTAAAATGTTCTTTCTTGAGAGCTGTCTGGTGAGGACCTTCTTCTTGGCGGGGAGTCTATGGGGGCCATGGAGGATATCACATGGCGAGGGGGCTAGGGAAAGAGCCTGTTAACGTGCTCACTTGCTCTTTTTCTAAAGCCACCAGTGCTACTCCCGTGATAACTCATTAACCCACTGATCTTGAATGGATTAATCCGTTTATGAGCACATAGACCTCACGATTCAGATCCAACCACCTTCCAAAGGCCCCACCTTTCAACCATGACACATTTAGGCTCAAGCTTTCACATGAGGTTTGGACAGGACAAATATTCAGACCATAGCCCCAAGTAAATTTAGGATGAACTATGTGTGACAAATGGTTCTGTCGAATGTTCTTTCTTGAGAGCTAGTTGTTTATTATGAGAACTGTATGTAATGGCTTGCATCTGCTTGGCTATATAAAAGAGTGAGATTTATGCTTGCCATCTCTTTAGCCTATTGCCTTGACGTGCATGCAATTCTGGTGTAATGCTTATTCAGCAAGAAAACTTTCTTTCTCTTCTACCTTTGTGGAGAGGTTTTCTGGGTTGGGAAGAGATCTTGCTTTTAATTGTATTTCTTTGACAGTTCACATCTGTATGTTGCAAAGAGCTTCAAAAACTAACTTTTTATTGGATCACTCCATATTCACTGATTTTTCAAAATAAATATCTATTATTAACATTTTCTTTTTCTTTAGACATTGGAAAATATATTATCGTTATCTTAAAAATCCATAACACTGTAATTGCCTTTTACCTTTTTGGAGTTAATTAAGAAATAACATGTGTTAATTACATTCTGGCATTCTGTAAAAAAGTAGGAAAATATACCTTATGACTAGGCTGTCGATCCTCATGTTAAAACAGAGCCTTTTTAAAATTTAAGAATGATTTATCTAGAATGTTTCCTCAGTATAAAACACTTAAAAATATCTATATTACACTGTAGTCATCCAAAGAAAACCACTAGAAATAATTTGCTTTTTCAGTTTTATCCATCCTAATGTTTACTATTGTTTTGCTAGTAGAGTTTTAATTATATGAAAATACACAATTATTATATTAATTTTTAACTTAAAACAACTGCAAGACCACATAAAGTTGGCCTGAAGCAAATTACAGATATTTGTTAGACGATGTTGAGTTAGGAAAATAAAAATAAAGTACAAAGCTTCTAAAAGTGAGGATTGCCCAGGCAATTTTGAATCTGTTAGTTTGCAATCTTAAAGTGTATATCCTTTTTTTTTTTTAACTTTTGGGTATAGTGTTATTTCTTTTGGAAAATATACACAACTTTAATATCTTGCTGTAGGTGAATTCCTTTACTTTTTTAATTTTTTTTTTAACTTTTGGGTATAGTGTTATTCATTCTTTTGGAAAATATACACAACTTTAATATCTTGCTGTAGGTGAATTCCTTTACTTTTTTATATTGAAACATTATTATATATATTTGTGAAGTACAGAGTTGAATATCAATACCCGTGTACAATACATGGTAATCAAATGAGGATAATTAGTATACTCATCTTTACAAAACATAATCATTCTTTTTGGCCCTTAACCAATTTCTTAAATTAAATTCTTTATGTATCCTTAAAGGGGATATCTTACTTAATGTCTCTGACCTTAAGGGCATAGACTTTATTTTGGTGTTCTTCATATTACAACTTTATGTCTGCTGATATTACAACAAAAATATATTCAAATTATGCCGGAGGAATGTAAATTTAGTGGATAAAAGAGACAGACAAATTAAATTTATAAATGAATTCTTATTGGCTACTATTTTTCTTTCTTTCTCTCTTACTGCCTCCCAAGATGGTCCAAAACTAAGGTTTTATATTTTTATGAAATACAGTAGTTCAGTATAAAGTGTTTATCTACAGTTTTTAATTCTCTAGATTATCATAATGCATAATTTAAAAAAGCAGCTGATATAAACACCCTGAGAAATGGCTTTTGTCCCAAAGAAGCACTTAATAAAGGTTTGAAATAAAAAACTGGCTTCAAACTCCAACCTGGATGTCCAAATTAATACTCAAGAAGACTTGTACATTTTTAGTCTTTTTCTTAGTAAGAAAGATGTGTTTGTGTGTGTGTGTGTCTGTGTGCCTGTGTTTGTATTCATAACTTGCATTGATTTTCTGACTGTGGTATTCAGTTGTGGACTTAGGTTTTTCCTCCAAGATGTTTTGTCTTCTTCTAGTAGTATGTTTTACTGTGCACAGTCAAGAATGTTAAGGGCATTTTTTAGAGCAACTTAAAAACATCATTTGTCTCTAAAACTATTTATCCTTTTGTGATATGTGAAACTTAATCTTGGCTTCTTGTTCATAATGAATAAATAATTACTCATTGCCAACAAAAACAAACACAAAGATGTACTTTATAATCATTATTTCATTCAATTAAAGAGGAAAATACACACTTTGAAAAATCTTAAATTTGTAAATAACCATATGGCCTAAAATTTTCTTGATAAATTAGCTATAAAGACTAATATTCTCATGATATCCTGATTTTCTATAAATAGAATGAGGCAGGTATGTTTAAGTTACAGATTTTATTTAGATCTTCCTCAAATTTGCCATTCTACTTTATACAATTATGCTAAATAAAACCGTTTTCTAAATAAGACATTTACTGTTTTAGAATTTTTCACTTCCTTTTAAACATGTTATCAACAATATTTGTTGCTTGTATTTTAGGGTCATTTTTCAAAGAGAAACGTATTGTATGGCTTTCTGAAGGTTATGCTCTGCATGCCAAAGCAAAGAAATGAATAGTACTTTATTGCTCTGTGGACTTCACCCAGGTTTGAACGCACTAAGGCCACTGGCACTCTCTACATTTATACAACTGTTTGACTGCCATTGCATTTGTTTTCTGCTGCTGTTTTTTTTTAAAAACCTTTAAATTCTTTACTCAAAACTTCATCCATGCCACATTAAAAAATTTACCATTAGATAATATTTAGAGGGACAAATTTTCCCCCTTCAGATTTAGCTGAGACGTTAGTAGTAACATTTATATGCCTTCCTTAGAACTTTGTATTCTATGTTTAAGAACACATTAAATGTTATTTTATCTAACACTTTTAATATGTGTGTGTACATGCATGTGTCCACATATAGTTCAAGTTTTACAATACTTAACATAAAATAAACGCTAATTAAAGAGAAAATGAGTACATTTTCAATGTGGGTAGTGTTGAAGGGCATATTACTGGTGCACAATTTCATTAAAGTAATGGTTATACTCAGACTTATGATGATGGTTCATTGGTGGTTTTATGATGTGTGTTTTTGGAAACTGAAATCACTGACAATAAAAATCATTATAAATTTTGCACTCTACATTATCACTGATGCCTATCATCTTTCACAAAACACATATGCTTTCAAGCACGGTGCTTCCCATTCTCTAAATGTATCCTAACAAAGACTGCATGGATATTTCTATATTACTGGTGTTGAAGGATATCACAGCATTCTGAGTTGTCTTCCTAAGCCCTTGGCCAGTATTGATTTGAGTGATAAGTGCTCCAAATCTATCTTCTTTTCTTCTGCAGTTATTTTGGCCAGTGTCACATCTTGGTTCATTGTGATTTCTCAACTATGTATTTATTATCTTGAGAAATTTGGTATCCATTTGTTTTTTGGGTTTTTTTTTTTTTTGCAATTTGCTCTTAAGGTGTGTGACTCTTCTCTGAGTCTTCAAATATAGCACTTGCATCTCTTTCTGGCTGTCTATACATATTTTTAGTGGTCAGTCAAGTTATTTTACGTTCATTCACACTTAAAAAAGGAAAAGATTATTTGTTAATGGAATGATATCTAAGCTATGTGCTTTATGAATGAAAAAGATTTTCCCCCTCTCTGATTATTTATCTCGCTATTCTCAACTAAAACTTTTCCACCCAAATCCATAGTTTGAACAGTGGTACTAAAAATTCATTTCTTGCTATCAAGGTTGTTTTCCACTTTCATTATACCACGAGCAATCACTTGTGCTTTAGATACATTTTTACGTAGTCTATTTTAGTCAGAAACATCACTTCCATTCCCTTAAACTAAACATTATTATAAAAGTATTTTTGAAAATTAAAAAATTAATTTTGAGAGTTATCTTTTTAAAAATAGACAGTGGTTAGAGACATTAATTTATAAAGTTATCTATGATATTTCATGGGCTTCATGTAGCCTGCATGATATTGAATGTTTTATTCAACAACTGAAACAATCATTTAAGACTTCAAAATATTTGTTACACTTCCATTAAAAAAGTTTGTTCTGGTGGTTAATGAAGACTTAATTCCTTAGAAGTCTATGAGAGTTATGCCATCATTATTGTAAAGGGCCATAGAAAAATCCCAAAGAAAAAATCATGACAAAAGGTGATTTATTCCACATAACTTTGGGAATTTATTCCTTATCTGATATTTTGATGTCAGCTATTTCAGATTTATTAAAGAAGACTAAAACTGGAAAGAGTAAAATGGGAAGACAGAAATAAAAATCTGTTAAATTTGTATTTTTAATAACTATTCCAGAAACAATATTAACACAAAGGTTGAATAGTCTCAACTAATAGATTTTAACAAAATATTTCAGCATAGTTCTCCCTGTGGTAGTAATCTATAGGTCATTTCTAGTGGTATTGTGGTTACACAATAAATCAATGTGTATAAATTAATTTTTTAGGTATGAAATAAATTAATAAATAATAAAATGTTAAAATCTACAAAATCCAAAAAAATTAATTGGATTCAACTGATCAGAAATAAATTTGAAAGCTAGATAAAAGTATTTTATTATCATTCGGAAGTACTGTGTTATTATTTTTATTCTTTATGTTTTATCTCAATTAATTTTAAATTGAAGTATGTTTTATTATATGTAATCACTAAAAGCAATTTTAACTCTAGGGAAGTCAGTTTAAAAAACAAGAATACTTCTCCTTGAGTATGTTTTTATTCCATAGAATTTCAGATTAAATTAGATTATTTAGGGAGGATGATAATAGAAGTGTATTCAATGTTATTTTGAGGTAAATTTTGGAATGATTATACTACAATATTTTAGTTAACATAACAAATGCACATTGGTTGCTTTTCTTGCTCCAGATACTGTATGTTGAACAATAATGGTAACGATTTATCTTCATTTTGAGTATATAAATGCTAGGAGTTAGAAATATTCTATGTATAGTTTTATACAAGATTGAATGCACTTATCCCACTTCATTGGTTGCACATTTTATACTTAGAAAAAGTGTTAAGAGTCTTTTTTATTGATTCACAGGCTAATCAATTTCATTTTTTGTTTTCATACTTTGACCTACAACCCTAGAATCCATTAGGGCACTACAATAGCAAGGTGTAGACACATCAACTACAGAGAAATAGAACTGAAATGACACTGTCTCCAGCTAGAGATGCATTAATAAACCTGAGAATTCAAACATAGAAAAGGCAATTTTTTCTTGCTGGGAAGTGGAGTTCTCAAGAGAGCCATCTCAGATTGAAGAACATGATATGAAAATCAATAAAGGCCCTATTGTGCTACCGATGTGTCTGGGAAGTGTCATTTTATATCTTGCTAGAGGATATCTAAAGCAAGTTAAAGCTGCTTTGCTCATAGTAATTGGAAAAATCCTTTTTCATCAGTGGTCTATTTTGCTATTCAATGTAAAAGCAAAATATATTGTGGTGTCCAGTCTGAAATGAGATGTGAAAATGAATTAATATGAAAGCCGAGGTCTTCTTACAGATGTAAGAATGGAATCACTTATGATTTCTAAACTCCTGTAACTATACTCTAATTTAAACAGATAGTTGTAAATACTGGGCTAGTTAACAGGCACTGTAGTTGGGGAAACAACATATTGGTTAACCAAACAAAGAAACTTAAAAGGCATCATTGCAAACATTAGGATGATTTGTGGAAGCCGAATAGCTGATTTTAAATAGTTAATTTTATAAGTATGCATTGCATTAGGCTGGAAGAGTTATATGCTTGGAAGTAATCTAGATATTAATTCCTGGAGTCTTTATTGTTTATGCCACTCAGTACTATGTTTTCCCAGATCACTATCTTAGAAAGTTTGAGAATTGTATGGAAACTAAATTTGGTTTATCTAAAAGTAAATTGACAATTTTCATATTATTTTTCCTCCAAATACAATTGTCCTGTGAAAAATCCTTGTATTATCTGACTGCTACTATACAATGGTTAAATGTGTCTGAGTAAGGGGAGAGGAGTTACTGAGATTTGAGATCTACATATTAGATTCTACACTTTCATCTCTTTTTACTTCTACTTTATTCCACAAAGAATTTGAAATGGCCTAGACCTTTCAATTTACATAGGTATTGTGAGAAATTTTAAACTTTTGAATTCAAATGTTTAATTAATTGAAATGAGTTTTATTGTGTATCAGTGAATGCAAAATTCTAGGAGTTGGGATTTATTTATTTATTTATTCAATATGCAGTTTTTGAGAGATGACTATATGAAACTCACTGGGTACTACACTGGGGCCCATAACAACAAGTGTATTACCCCAAAGGTTCAAATGGTTGGGTAAAATCAGGAAAAATAGAAAGATAAAGGGACAAAAATGCTTTATTTGGGAAATGGAAGAAATTAGAACCACGTTATTTACACATGTATAAAAAACTGTTATAAGGTTTTTCAGTGTATTTTCTAAAGTAAATACGTTTTTGTCATTTTGAAAATCTGAGATCCATCTCTGGGGTAAGAAATGTTTGTCTTTTAAACAGTGCCTAAATATTTATGAATAATTTTATATTACTTAACTTCAACACAACAAAATAATTTAATTTAGATCATATACTCTAAAAATTATTATCAGACTTAAATTCCTTCTAACTAGCCACCTGTGTTTCTATGCATATTACACTTTCTTAAAAATAGGAAATGAATCTATAACATGTCTTGCATATTTTTTGTTTCTCTTTCAACTATAGTTAGAAGGATATTATTATATGTCAGTTTTGAATAATATTTATCATAATGTCATTTGTAGAAATCAATCATTAAAAGATGCATATGATTCTTATTTAAGACATATGAATGATAAAAGATTATATTTAACCATAGTACACAGGCCTGAGTGAGCCGTGGAAAAAATAGCCAGGAAATTGAGGTGGTAATCAGAAAGCTCAATCAACCAAATGAGAAATGGCAGTAAAAATTGATTTCGTATTAATGTGTAAGTGGTGACATAATGATTGTCCTATTGGAGTAACTATTTTGTAATCAATGGCTTTTTGATCATCTAGAGAAAGGGTTGCTACAAAATTTTTAAATTACTAAGCTGACTCAATTATGTTAGTTGGCAGACTCCTGGTGAGGTAAGAATCAGCCATATTATTGTACCAACAATACTACTTAACAGTGTCTGGCAAGCAAAAGAAATGAGATTATTTTACCAGTTGAGTCAATTAAGGAAATAAATTCATTTACAAACACATAGAGGTAGTAAAAATTGGTACAACCATCCCTGATTCTATAACAATCATGTGGAGCAGAGAGAGAAAAAGATTCTGCTGCAGTTTGGGGAGACTTACCCTGCACATTTTGGTGTCTAAAGTTTCCATGAATATCTCCAAACCTGTAACGTCTTTTATTAATTTCAAAATTGTGTGTTCTTTTAACTGAACTTTATAAAAGCAAAACATTTTTTGAAAAAAACGAAACTCATATTTCGTAATTAAGAATGTATTTTATCAATTCTAAGATGCACATTTTTTCTCATTTCATTATCTATGAGATTGGAATCCTTTCTACAATCAATAACAATTTAGCACTGTGTAATAGTTAAACTAGCAATGTATTTATTTTTCTTATATATTAACACAAAATCATGATTTAGTACAAAGTATCTTAGAGTCAATACATGGAGTCTAATTATATACATGGCAATTAAAAATAATGAATAGCTGAATTTACATTGTGATTGAACAGCAGCTATAATTTCTGAAAAAAGGAAACAAAGGTTAGATTCACCTGTACTGATTCTATTACAAACCTTCCTCTCTCCTCTTGCTGGTTCTGAATGTTCTTTTTCCATTTCCTAAAATCATCTACATGAAAAAAATGTGGGTTTTTTTTCTATATCAATTCTCCTTCACCTTCTTTCTCCTCCGTACTGCTAATAGCTATATTTCTAAAATAAAACTTGATCTTCCCAGTCTTTTCATTAAAATTTCTCAATCTCCCTTAGCATCTGCAGGATAAATTTCCAACTCCCAGCATGACATACAGAATCCATAATGATGAGAACCCCATTCACCCCTGTCTTTTATTTCTCTCCACTTCCCATATCCACCCCTGATTATCTTTACCAAACTCTGTGCATTTCCCCAAATGTGAAACTCTCATATGATTGCACATTTTGTGCTCTCTATGGATACACTGTCTTGCACAATTATTGGTCACAGTGTGCAATCAATATATTTTCTGAAATGAATGAGTGAACTGAATGGACACTTAGGGATTGATCAGATACATGTATCAAAACAGCAATCTTATTACTTATGAAATTTCTAAAAAGGTCACTTTCACTTACATAGATTTTTATATAAACCGCATATCTACTTTCTTCCTTTTACTAGTCATTCTGCATGTACATGAATGATAATACAAAAAACTTTGATTTCTTTTCTGCCACCAAAACTAATTTAATTTTGAACTTTGCAAAAATTACCCCATGCTGTATTACTTGTTCATATCTGTTTTACGTACCATTAGGATTTTATCAACAGCTTTTGGGGAGACAGGATTACTTCATGGAATGGGTTTTACCTGCTAGAATACACATTTTTTGATTATTTTCTCAAGTGTTTTTTCCTTGTTCCACTATCAAGAATTATTTCTTCTCCTAACTGTTTTGGCTAAAAATATTTTCTGAGTTGGAGATTTTGTGTGTGTCATTCTACTTAAATTATTATTATTATTTATTTTTTTGTCTTTTGTCTTTTTCCGTGTCCGGCCACGGAT
>NW_007736729.1:30377-33029 GCF_000696425.1 Galeopterus variegatus
GCGGGAGCGCCGCCGCGCTTCCCAAGCGGCGCACTATCCAGTACGCCACTGGGCCGGCCCATACTTAAATTATTTTTTAAAAAAATTATCCAAAATTTAATGTGTACAGTAATCGTCTGAGTAACTTTATATAAATAAACACTTCTAGGACCCACCCTAATGATAAAGTATGTTTCTTTAGGCTGAGGACTATGGTCTCATAACATGCATATTGAAAATAGACTTTATTTTTTTGAACAGTTTTAAGTTCATAGGAAAATATGAGCAGAAGGTACAGAGATTTCCATATACACACTGCCCCATACATGTATAGCCTCCCCTGTTATCAACATCCTGCTCCAGAGTTGTTTATTTGTTACAGTCCTAAATCTGCATTAACGCATCACTGTCACCCAAAGTCCATAGTTAACATTAAGGTTCACTCAGTGTTGTATATTCTAGGGGATTGGCCAAATGCATAATGACATATATCTGTCATTATACTGTAGTACAGAATACTTTCACCGCCCTAAAAATCCTCTCCGCTCATCCTACTCATCCTTTTCCTCATTCCCGTATCTCTGGCAATCACTGATCTTTTTACTTTCTCTTTAATTTTTCCTTTTCCTGAATACCATACAGTTGGAATCATACAGTATGTAGCCTTTCAGATTGGCTTCTTTTACTTAGTCATATTCATGTAATGTTCCTCCATGTCTTTTCATGGCTTGATAGCCAACTCTTTTTAGCAATGAATAAAATGTGTATTCCATTGTCAGACGTACAAGATTATTTATCCATTTACCTACTAAAGAACGTCTTGGTTGCTTCTGAGTTTTGCCAATTATGAATAAAGCTGCTCTAAACATCTGTGTGCAGGGTTTTGTGTGGATGTAAGTTTTGAACAACTTTGGGTAAATACCAAGAGGTATGATTTTCCGGATCCTATGTTAAGAGCTTTTTTGCTTTGTAAGAAATTGTCAACCTGCCTTCCAAAGTGGTTGTGCTGTTTTGCATTCCCACTAGCAATGAATAAGAGTTCTTGTTGCTCCGCATCCTGGCCAGGATTCGATGTTACAGTGTTGTAGATTTTGGTAATTTAATAGGTGTGTAATCTCATTGTTGTTTTAATTAGTACTTCATTGATGACATGCATGGAGCATTTTTACATATGCTTGTCATCTGTATATCTTCTTTAGTGAGGCATATGTTAGTGCATTTTTTAATACGGTTTTTTGTGTTCTTATTGATGAGTTTTAAGACTTTTCGTATATTTCGGATAGCAGTCCTTTATCTACTACAACTCTTGCAAATATTTTCTTCCAACTTTACAGCTTGTCTTTTTATTCATTTAGCAGTATCTTTTACAAGGCAAAATTGTTAAATTTTAATAAAGTCTAGCTTATCAATGTTTTTCTTTCATGAATTGTGCCTTTGATATTTTATCTAAATAATCATTGTCAAACCCAAGGCCATCTAGAGTTTCTCCTATGCTATCTTCTAGAAATTTTATATATATATATATATTTTTTTACAGTTAGATCTGTAATTCACTTTAATTAACTTTTGTGGTGAGTCTTAGGTATGTGTGCACAATTATTTTTATATGTAGAAGTCCAGCTATTCCAGCACCATTTGTTGAAAAGACTATCTTTTCTCCATTGTATTGTCTTTGCTCCTTTGTTAAAGATCAGTTGACTATATTTATGTGGGTCTCTATTCTGTTGCATTAATCGACTTGCCTATTCTATTGTCTATAGCACTCTGTCTTGATAATTGTAGCTCTATAGTAAGTTTAAAGTCTGGTAATTTTAATCCTCCAATGCTGTTGTTCTTCAATATTTTGTTGGCTATTTTGGGTCTTTTTTCTCTCCAGATAAACTTTAGAATCAGATTGTGAATATCTACCAAAGAACTTGCTGGAATTTTGATTGGGATTACATTGAATCTATAAATCAGCTTCTGAAAACAGACATCTTGAAAATATTGAGTTTTTATATGAGTATGAAGTATCTCTTATTTAGATTTTCTTTCGTTTCTTCCATCAGAGTTTTACAGTTTTCTTTATATAGATATTGAACATACTTTCTTAGATTTATACCTTCATATTTCATTTCTGGGCATGTTAACTTAAATGGTATTACGTTTTTGTTTTTGTTTTTCTTATTTATTTTTTATTTTAACTTCTCAATATACATTGTAGTTGATTTTTGTGTCCCTTTACGCATTCCTCTTTCCCCCCTCCCTCTCACTTGTTTATTGAAGGTATATAGGAAAGCAATTGATTTTTGTGTATTAACCTTCTATCCTGCAGCCCTGCTATATTTGCTTATTAGTTCCAGGACTTTTATTATAGATTCTTTCAGAATTTCTGCATTGGCAATCATGTCTCTGTGACCAAAGACAGCTTTATTTCTTTATCCTCAATATACACCCATTATTTCCTTCTATTGTTTTACTTAAATTAACTAGGACTTCCAGTACGATGTTGAATAGCAGTGGTGAGAGGGGACATGTCTTGTTCCTGATCCTAGCTGAAAAGAATTAGTAATGTGGTGATAGGGTGTGGGAGGACAGGAAGCATTTTATAACCCTATGACTACGTCTCAGTCTTTTTTTTTTTTTTTGTCTTTTATCTTTTTTCCGTGTCCGGCAACGGATCGCAACCCGCAG
>NW_007736729.1:33187-36522 GCF_000696425.1 Galeopterus variegatus
TTTTTTCCGTGTCCGGCAACGGATCGCAACCCGCAGTGTTGCCCCCGTACCGGACCGGGGAACGGCAACCGGCAACGGGATTGCCACCCTTGGTGCTGCTCCCGCGCCTCGCTCAGCCAGTGAGCGGGATCTGAACCCTCGGGCGGGAGCGCGGCCACGCTTCCCAAGCAGCGCACTTATCCAGTGCGCCACTGGGCTGGCCCTGGCCCCCAAATGAGTAGTTTAGAAATTGTTGTATAAACTGTTTCATGTGGGGAATGGGGATTGTTTGCCACAATAACTGGTGTGATTCTCTTCACATTTTATCAATACTAGATTCCCTGCAATTCATGGCACAGTCCCATTGTCCATAGTTCCACAGGAATTCAGAAATAGAAAGAGATAAATTTTAAAATTTTACTAAAAATAGAAAGCAAAATATATTAAGTAAAATTAGGCGAAGTCTGCATCTTTTTGTATTTGGATTTTACTAAAAGTTGTTTACATTCTCCAAAAATCACATTACTAGTGCCAGCTGTACTTTCGATTTGAGTAATGAATGTAATATACCTGTATCGATCTATATTTGAATTTGGTACTTTCAAGGTGATTTTACATATAGGTTATGAACCTCTCATTATGTTTTTACTTATAATGTGCTCCAGCAGTTAGTTACAAGATAAAGTATGTATGATTTTACTAAAATAAACTTATTTTTATTTTGTTTTACTGTAAGAGCGATATATGTATATATGTATATATACATTTACCAATATGTATGATATATATGTATAATATATATCTAAACATGTGTATCAGTAGATTATATTATCTTTGAATTAGGAATATTGTTACATTATATTTTTTACAAAAAAAGATGTCAGTTTCAAAAGGGATGAGACATATTGGTCTAGACCTTGAAGTGGCAGGGGTGCTTATAGCAGGGGAATGGTAAGAAATTCACAGTGTATTATTAAATTCTGTGAGAAAGTTCTGCTAAAATTTGATTTCTGGAATGAAGACTCATAAAAGTTACAAAGAGCAAAAGTTGCATCATAAGCAACCTCTAAAATTTGAAATGCTCCTTCAGTTAAGTAGATTTTCTCTCATTTCTTTCCTACCTTTCTCCTTCTCTTCTGTCCTCCATTATTTGAACACCCATTCATACACTAATTGGCATTGTATTTAATACAAACTTGTAAGTTTATGGAAGTTAATTGGTATAAATTCTGAGAGTTTGCATTAGATTTCATTCCTCCAAAAAGTACTTATGACTACTTTCAACCTGGAAGTGTTTTTAGTTTTATTATTTGACTTTAGGTTTCAAATTTTAAATTTCAGATTTCAAATATGAGACTCAAAAAGAGTACTTTTTCATCAAATATTCAGGAAAAACATTTTCAAGACCAGGGAGTATATCTAGAGACTAAAGTCCCATCTGTTCTCCCCTCTAAAGTTTTCCTGACGTTGCTGATGTTTTTGGAGGCCAGGGACTAATTTTCTGAAGTCTGCTTATCCATTTGGCCAATTGTTGGTCTTAAAAAGGAAAGAAACATATTATTTTCAAAACCAAGAGGCCATATTTAGGGATAGTGTTTTCTACCTTTCATAAAGATTGTATTATTTTTGAATTTGTCAACTTGAATTTCCTATAAAATAAAAGGGGGATAGTGATTTTGTTCATTCTGTATATACCAAAAACATTCAAAGTGTTTGAAATTGAAAAAGTAGGTTTGAGATGTTGCAACTGAAGATGTAAAAGTAATAAAAAAAAATCATGATAATTATGATAGCAAGCACTTATGTACCTGGAATTATCCCAATCACTTTAAATATATTAACAGTATAATTCTTATAATAACCCTACAGGTAGAGATAATATTATCCACCTCAATTTTTAGATGAATAAACAGTTACAAACTAAGGTTAAGATGACTTGCTAATTGTTACACAGCTATTAAGTAGTAGGATCTAAATTTTAAACACTGAGTGTAAGTTTTCATGTACTACTACATGTACATGTAATAGTACATGAAAATTAATACTTATATAAGACAAAGAGATGCAAGAAGGAGGGAAATCCACTTATAAAATGGATCTAAAGCTTGGGCCTTGAAGAACAGATAGTCAGTGTGTTACGATGAAGAAAAAGAAAAGTCTTCACAGCTGAATAAAAATCTCAGCTTTGACATTTGCCAACAATGTTGTTATTTTAGACAATTTATTTAGTATCATTGACCATGAATTATACATTCTGCAAAATGGATACAGCCGTAACAACTCTTCAAGTCTTTTCTGAGGATTAGAGATTGGAATACAAAAAATATAGCATTAATATCAGCTGGGTTTTTTTTTTGTTGTTGTTTCTTGGTTTTTGGTTCTGGTGTTGAGAATAAACCCATATTTTTGAGGTAGGAGAAGTTTTGGGGACAGATAATAATTCTATAAAGCTCAGAATAATCAATATATATTCTGGGGGATTATAACTAGTCTGATTAGTTGAAAATTTTCAAATGAGAGACATTTATAATATGACTGCATGCAAAATTGGCTATACATGTAGTGCACCCTTAGCTTTTTGGAAAGCAATCTAGCAATATGTACCTTCTGTAAATGTGCTTATCTTATTAGTATAATAATGTCACTTCTGGAACTCTAACTTGAGGTGATGATACTAAATATGTTACAGACTTTGTGGAAGTCATTATAGTCTTTAAGGTAATAAGTAAACAAATATTGACTATAAGTAGAATAATAAAGTAGGTGATGATATTTGATGAAATATTATGCATACTAATCTTTTGGAAAATTAGATGTCTTTTTTACCATAAAAATTGTCTTTAAGCTATGTGATCATGATTATGAAATATTGTAAAGAAAAAAATGAAATTAAAATTATAGAAAAGTCTGGAAAGAAAAGGGAAAAATTGTTGTTGGCAAAAAAGAAAAGAGCACTTGCTTTAATGGGTGGGTGATCATGCCTTTTCTGCTGCTATCATTATTCTTAGAATGCTATGATATAAAGTTGTTGGGAAAATAGAATAGTTTGGTCAGGGCCCTCGCCTTGGGTCCAGTTGGGTGTGGTTTTAGCACATCCTTTGTAAGCAAATCATGTGTGTGTGTGTGTGTGTGTGTGTGTGTGTGGAGTTAGTGCACATGCATGCCAATGTATCTTTTTAGTTTTGTTACTATTCTTGTGTTCTCCAGAGAGAGAGAGAGAGAGAGAGAGGGAGAGAGGTAGAGAGGAGTTTTAGTGAAGCAGGTGGGCAGGCATCTGCCTCAGGCATCTTTGGAAAGCCATGCTTTCCAAACTATGGCTCCAAGTACCTTTTGGCCAGTTACCTAGCTCATAGACC
>NW_007736729.1:37132-42326 GCF_000696425.1 Galeopterus variegatus
AGCCATGCTTTCCAAACTATGGCTCCAAGTACCTTTTGGCCAGTTACCTAGCTCATAGACCTGCGTGAAGGGGTCTGGTGACCCAGCTTGGCGTGTGTGGGGTCTGGTGACCTAGCCTGTCATATGAAGGGTTTGTTGCCTAGTCTGTGAATGGGCTTGAGGGGTCTGTGAGCTCCAGACCCAGCCCTAACTCAACAATTGGGCCAGTCGGTATAGGACTCCGGCAGGTAAAAGAGCCCTACAACTGGCGCGGTTGCCTAGCTTTACAATTGGTGTCATGAACAGGATTAGGAACACTACAATTGGTGATGTCAACAGGATTCCATATATTAGCCTTAGCTGTGGCTTCACAAAAGTGAATGTTGTTACTGTTCAGAGACAGAGAAGATCATTCCAAGGTGCTGTCTGTGGGACTTCATCTCACTGTACCCTATTTAGACTAAAGGATGTATTTTACAGAGAAGAATAAATTTTACATGCTTCTCTTTATTAATATAATTTTGCTTCACTTAAACACTACCATTTTATTATAAATTCTAAATTTCATTTATATGCTTAAGATTTTATGATGTTAAAATTCAATTTAGATCACCTTTTGAGCTAGTTACAATATTAAGATTATTTGAAATTCTTTTATTTTACTCAAAATGCTCTTGTTTTGCAGTTTTTTCTTCCCACCTTGCTGTTGGTGATGTTCTTTCTGGGTTATACTCAGGTCTTCAACAATCCCCTTGTTGTCTTCCAATATTGCAGGAGAGGTAAAGTACTGTGGGTTGCACATCTAAAATAAACTTTTTCTGTGCTATTTCACAAAGCCACAACTATGTTTTNGGCATTGAGGCAGGATGCATGCCCTTGACCTTTAAGCTGATAGGATTATGTTAAAACCTCCTCTCCCCATCCGCCTATAAAAGCCAGTTCTTGTGTGATAATAAACGGAACTGCTTGACAGAACCCCCGCCGGTCTGAGTGTTCTTTTTTTTTTTTGTCCTTTTTGAGACTGGCCGCACCGCGCTCAGCCAGTGAGCGCTGTGAGTGCACCAGTCATCCCTGTATAGGATCCGAACCCCCGGCAGGAGCACTGCTGCGCTCCCAGCACTGCACTCTCCTGAGTGTGCCACGGGCTCGGCCCAATCTGAGTGTTCTTTAACGGGCTGGTTGGGGCCGATGGCTGTGTTCACCTCTCTTCATGGCTCTCTTCCTTTGTCTCCTCTCAACAGGGACCGGGGAAAGAGGAATCTGGGCAATCCGCCCACCCACCAGAAGGGACACCAAGGGAGAGACTGATAGCAAGGCAAGGGCTGTTCGGGTCAGCCGGTGGAAGACCCGACACATATATTAACTGGGAAAGAGAGAAACAAATAAACAGAAAAATGTGATACTAATAATGACTATGAGAACTTTCTTCCCCTTCGGCTTGGTATGGCCTCCATCCTCCCTCTGATTAGCCATTTACAGATGTTACTCCCCCAAATATTTTCTAAATTATTACATTCATATTTATCTCCTCTGTTCATTTTCTTTTTTTTTTTTTTTCCTTTTTTTGTCTTTTTTCATGACCGGCAACGGATCGCAACACTCAGTGTTGCTCCCTGCACCTCGCTCAGCCAGTGAGCGGGAACAAGTTTGTATGTGGGATCCGAACCCTCGGCGGGAGCGCCGCCGCACTTCCCAAGCGGCGCACTGTAGCAGTGTGCCACCGGGCCGGCCCCAAACAATGTCCTTTACACTTTCCTAAAATCTTTTTTTTTTTTCCTTTTTTTGTCTTTTTTCGTGAACCGGCAACGGATCGCAACCCTCGGTGTTGAGCCCGCACCTCGCTCAGCCAGTGAGCGGCTGGTCTGTATNTTCTTTCTGGGTTATACTCAGGTCTTCAACAATCCCCTTGTTGTCTTCCAATATTGCAGGAGAGGTAAAGTACTGTGGGTTGCACATCTAAAATAAACTTTTTCTGTGCTATTTCACAAAGCCACAACTATGTTTTACAGTTGCTCAGAACTATCCTTGAAAGAATCTCTCATATTTTGTGTCACAAACTCTTTTATAGCAAAGATGTGACAATTCTAGAAATACCTGCTATCTTAAATTCAAGTGAGATTACAAGAGTGCCTGCAATGAATGACTCTGAAGAAGAGTCTAAAACAGATTTGTTTTTATTCATGTAATGAACATTGGAGTGATCCCAGTGTATCCAACCTAATGCTGTTGAAGTGGGATACAAAGTTAAAAAGAAAAAAAAAACACATATATGTTGGGCCTTAAAAACTAACGCCACCTTAAGTGACATTACAAGCGGTGCCATTATGGGCCCACAAGGGCGTATTAACGTGGCAGCCTAAGATGGCGCCGGGAGGAAGTAGGGTGGGAGTGTCTGCGGGAAACTTGCCTTAGCCCTTAGCCCTTATTGGCCAAATACGCGCTTCCGCGTTAGTGAACAACTCATGATTGCAATAGCTAGGCATTGAGGCAGGATGCATGCCCTTGACCTTTAAGCTGATAGGATTATGTTAAAACCTCCCCTCCCCATCCGCCTATAAAAGCCAGTTCTTGTGTGATAATAAACGGAACTGCTTGACAGAACCCCCGCCGGTCTGAATATTCTTTTTTTTTTGTCCTTTTTGAGACTGGCCGCACTGCGCTCAGCCAGTGAGCGCTGTGAATGCACCAGTCATCCCTATATAGGATCCGAACCCCCGGCAGGAGCACTGCTGCACTCCCAGCACCGCACTCTCCTGAGTGTGCCACGGGCTTGGCCCAATCTGAGTGTTCTTTAACGGGCTGGTTGGGGCCGATGGCTGTGCTCACCTCTCTTCACGGCTCTCCTCCTCTGTCTCCTCTCAACAGGGACCGGGGAAAGAGGAATCTGGGCAATCCGCCCACCCACCAGAAGGGACACCAAGGGAGAGACTGATAGCAAGGCAAGGGCTGTTCGGGTCAGCCGGTGGCAGACCCGACACATATATTGACTGGGAAAGAGAGAAACAAATGAACAGAAAAATGTGATACTAATAATGACTATGAGAACTTGCTTCCCTTTCGGCTTGGTATGGCCTCCATCCTCCCTCTGATTAGCCATTTACAGATGTTACTCCCCCAAATATTTTCTAAATTATTACATTCATATTTATCTCCTCTATTCATTTTCTTTTTTTTTTTTTTCCCTTTTTTTGTCTTTTTTCATGACCGGCAACGGATCGCAACCCTCAGTGTTGCTCCCTGCACCTCGCTCAGCCAGTGAGCGGGAACAAGTTTGTATGTGGGATCCGAACCCTCGGCGGGAGCGCCGCCGCACTTCCCAAGCGGCGCACTGTAGCAGTGTGCCACCGGGCCGGCCCCAAACAATGTCCTTTACACTTTCCTAAAATCTTTTTTTTTTTTTCCTTTTTTTGTCTTTTTTCGTGAACTGGCAATGGATCGCAACCCTCGGTGTTGCGTCCGCACCTCGCTCAGCCAGTGAGCGGCCGGTCTGTACGTGGGATCCGAACCCTTGGCGGGAGCGCCGCCGTGCTCCCAAGCGGCGCACTGTAGCATGCGCCACCGGGCCGGCCCTACTCTGTTCATTTTCTTTAGGAGCATACCTAGTTTACATTCAATTTTATGTTACCCAGTATTGGAAGGATTTAAGCAATGAGAATTCTATATTCCCACTGGTATTTATGAAGTAGTCATAAATAAAATTAGGTACTAATCGGTTATGATTGACAGAATAAAATATCCCCAAATAGAGCAGTATTTAAAAAGAGAGAAACATTATTTTTTTTTTAGTTTTGTGCTTATAGATTCAAGGCAAGAAAAAGCTGACTCTGATTACTAAGGGGAAACATCGGATTGAAAGGACAATGCGTATCTCCGAGAACATGAGGACAAAGGAACAAAGTTCCAGGTAAAATTTCTACAAACAGTGTCCAATATCTTCTGCAAAAATGGCATTAGGAAATTTTTGTTACCACTTCTTCCCCATCAAATACCAGAAAAACATAGTTTATTGTCCACTAATTACACCTGTGCATTGAGAAGTTGACTTTGTAAACACAGCATCTGCTGAAAGATACCTTTGCTGTCACCCTCACCAGCAAAAGGAGTTTAATATCAGTCCTCTGTGCTCATGGATGTCTTATGTGTATATATTACATTGGGGGAGCCTACATAATATGCTAGCATCTTGACTGAAAAGTAGATAAATATAATTTTTAAAATTCTGGATTCTACTCTGGGAGTAGAGATTTATGAAATTCAAAATTTCTAAACAGCAGGAGTGTTCAAAAGTTGCAACATGTCTAGTAAACCTGTCTCATGATATTATTCCATTTTCTCTACATTAAAATCATCAAATTCATCCTCTGAAACTATTTAGAAAGAATTAGTCAATAATTTTTTTGTTTTTTAAAAGTGTGTTTTTCACTTTTTTTTGGACTACCATAATTGAAGTTAGTACGGTAGATTTTTGAACAATGAATGTCTGCAGAACACACTTGTGGATTTCTTTCACGGGCAGTGAAGTGACTTCTTTGTTCAGTCTTTTTAAGTGCTCCAGAGTTTGCCTAATGAAATAAATTTAATTGTCCATTTTCCTGCAGATCCATCTCTAGAGGGCATTGGGAGATATGATATATTTAAGAGATCATTGATCCACTGTAGGTTAATTCTTTTTACTAAAATATATTGCACTGTGGTAATAACAGTTAACATGAGGTCTATGCTCTTAATTTTTTAAGTATACATCTCAAGATAATTGACTACAAGTACAATGTTGTAGAGCAGATTACTAAAACTTATTCATCTCAGTTAGCAGAAACTTTACACACATTGATTAGTAACCCTCCATTTCCCCCTCCCCCAAGCCCCTGGAAACCACCACTCCACTTTTGATTCTATGTAATTTACTATTTTAGATATCTCATATAAGTGGAATCATATGGCACTTGTTTTTGTGTGACTGACTTATTTCAGAATGTCCTTAAGATTCATCCATGTTGTCACATATTGCAGAATTCCTCTTTTTTAATGGCTGAATAATGTTCCATTACATGAATATGCCACATTTATCCATTCATCTGTAGTGAACATGAGAGTACTAATAGCTCTTCAAGATTCTGATTTCAATATAATTTATTTTTGTATGGTGAAATCAGAATCTTTTTTTTTTTTTTTTGTCTTTTTCCGTGTCCGGCAACGGATCACAACCCTCAGTGTC
>NW_007736729.1:43380-45608 GCF_000696425.1 Galeopterus variegatus
GGCGGGAGCGCCACCATGCTCCCAAGTGGTGCACTATAGCAGTGCGCCACCGGGCCGGCCCCTGAAATCAGAATCTTGAAGAACTATTAGCACCTTCCTTCAACAGATGAGCTACCTGAAAAGGAAAATTAGAAAAACAATTCCATTTACAATAGTACCAAAAAGAATAAAAAAACTTATGGTAAACCTAACTAAGGAGGTGAAAGACCTCTTTCTCTTAAAAAAAATCTCACATATCAGAACACTGTATTTTAATAAAAAAAAAAAATCTCCTTAAATAAATTATTCCTTAATTCTTAATTTTAGAGTTGGTTATTTTATGAAGAAGGAAGCACTAAGGTATCATTCACAGTTTCCATGCTAATAATTATAATCATAAACTAATGTTTGAAAGAATCCATGCTATTTCAACAGAATGACACTTACTGTATAATACTCTTGTGAGATAACAGCATAGTTCATTTTCCAGTCAGGTATAATCTTTTGCTTTCAAGTAGATATGGCATAAATGAGTTTAAACCTGAAAACCTGGCTAAAATATATTTCATGATTAATTAGTCCCTTTTAGAAACTCAATTAAATGCTGGATGCTACACATTAAAATGGAGAGATAATGACTGGCAGAATAGATAAACATGGGTGTGCATAAATTGTCTCTAACCTGATTTAAAGACTTAAACTGAACATTTAACATGAAAATGGATATTATAATAATGTGCCAAGTCCATCATTCTCTGAGCCAGTGTAGCATCATTGTGTCTTACCACAGCGTGAATATTGACATTGTTTCATTGGCTTTAACTTCATTTTAGTCAAAGTACATGCTTCCTACAGATTGAAATATTGTGGCTGCCTTTAAAACATATCAGTTTTCATAGTACAGTACTGTATAGGTTTTTTTCATTTCTTGCTAAATTTTGTTTTGAGATATTTTTAGAATGAACTTGGGCCATTACTACCAGACTAAACTCATAGAGTATTGACAAAAACTGCTTGATGAGACTTTTGATACTAAGAACCTTAAAGTCATCTGGTCCAATTTCTTCATTTTTTAAGTTATACTCTCTCCAGTTTTTTTCATTCTCCAAGGAACTCCCTCTTGTCTCATATCTGTCTGTTTAACTCAGTTATGTTACTCACCTGGCCACAATTGGCTCTTGAGTTTGAGAACTCTGAGGTAAGGGCCCTCCTCTGCTGCAATAAAGTGTGACCAGAATGGTTGAGTCAGGTGATAAAAAGCAGCTCCCTGTTTGTAAGAAATATGGTCCTGGTCCCTCAACAGAGAGCCATGGACAGGAAACCTTCAGAAAGGAGCTGTGGGTGCGGCAGGCATTCTAAGGCTTAGCTTACCCATTACACAAACAGGGTAAATGCATACATTTTTATAAATATCTATATGTCATATTTATTTACATATAGATATGGTCACAATACATTGTTGTGAAAAAACAGGTACAAATCAATGATGTTGTCCTGTAAAAAAATTAATTCATATAAAAGCAATAAATAAATAAATAAACAAGTTCAGAGGAGTTTATTTGTAGTCATGGTCACACAATATATCTTAATGAATCCACCTTAAAATATTGTTGTTCCCCAGATTTATCTGATTTCTTTAATAAAAAAATTCCTAAGTTCTTTGGTTATTTCCTTCATAGAAATAGAAACTTAACCGTGTAAAATTATTAATACAATCTAATTTTATTGTGGTGATACTATTATTTTATCCTTCACAATATTCTTACTGTCTGGCCAGGAAAGCACAGTTTGACTCATTGGTGTCAGAGTATCTTTAGTTGTAAATACTTTGGTGCTGATCTCAGAACCCAGTAAGTAGTGTACCCTGGCAATCAATCCAGCAAAAACCTTTTATGTGTTTATTGATCAAACAAAAGAAAAAGGTAATAGATTAAATAAATTTTCAAAGTATATATACTTAGGTAGGGAAAACTAGAGAACACAGAAAAGGACATGGAAAATTACTTTGATAAAATCTAAATTCCACAAAAATGTTAAAATATGAATAAAACTCAAGAGAATTAATGTAGTGTCCAGCACTCAAAAGTAACAATATTAATTTAATAGATAAGAATGTTAAGGATGTATTGGCTTTGATGAACATAAGAGATATTTATAAAGAAGAAAATGGATACTTTAAAATTTACGTTTTTTAGAATGCTTTTATATATCAAACATTTTTCAGTGTCACCTTTGTTATTACTCTTCAT
>NW_007736729.1:46914-56395 GCF_000696425.1 Galeopterus variegatus
AAAAAAAAGTTAAATATGCCCCTCCCCCCAAATTGAAGAAATTAGTATTTATTTTTTTCAGACAATAATAGACTAACTTACCAAATTGCTAGTTTTGGATAAGCAAGGAAGCTGACAAATCATTACATAAGAGCTACACAATAATGGCAGGAAGATAGGGATTCACAAGAGAAGTTTTGGCTTCATCTGCCCAAATTAGGGTTCTGCCAGAAGCCAACTTTGAGGTAGGGATTTGGGTGGTGTTAGTTTATTTGAGAGGTGATTCCAGGAAGCACAGGTGAGGAAATGGAGAAAGTGAGACTAGGAAGGGAGAAAGCCTACAGAAACCATATTAATGAGCAGCTTAACACTGTGGACCATTAGGTTGATTCCTGCTGGGGTCTGTCATGTCGAACATGCCTCACAATTATCCCATCAGGGGACCCAAAGTCCAGGGTATTTATCCACAGATCCTGTCCTCCATTTTTGGGAGCGGGCCCTAGAGGAATTAACTGCTGGGGAAATCCTTCAGTAGAGTATCCCATCAGGGGACCCAAAGTCCAGGGTATTTATCCACAGATCCTGTCCTCCATTTTTGGTAGCGGGCCCTAGAGGAATTAACTGCTGGGGAAATCCTTCAGTAGAGAAACACAGGTGCAGCAACTGAGGTGGGAAACAGTCAGTGCCTAGAATTGTCTGCCACAAGGGCAGGTGAGCTAAGATGTGGGCGGTGGGCATAAGGGTTGGGGCATCAACAAGGTTTGATACATTAACTGAGGATATAGTATGATATGTGAGGAGAGATCAGTAGACAAGTGTCTGAATGTATTTAAGAGACAACTATCTTTAGAAATATTTCTATGTAAATCAATAATAAACAATATGGTTAAAATATTTCTTGTAGGTAGCATATTCCTAAAATATAGCAAAACACATTTTCTAAGTGGTAGCAATATAAAAATGTCAAACAGGCATGTAAACCTGATGAGGGGTATCTTCTTTCAATATTAATAGAAAATCTACCTCATATTCAGTAGCAAAATGTCAAAACAGTTTTTACCTATGAACAATAATTTGTCATATGCCAGATAAATTAATAGTGTTAGTTTATTTTGGTTTACACCCCATCTAAAAGTGTTTCCAATTTATTTTTAATCTTTCAATATTTAATGTTAAGTTTTTCTTAAGTTATTAAGTTATAGTTTTCTTTAGTTATAGTTTTAATCAAACTTAACTATGTAAAACCATATATATAAATGCTTTGTCTTTTTTATTTTTGCACTAATATTTAAAAGTAGTGTCATTTTGTAGCATTTATTTTGAATTATGACTTATAAAAATGCTAATGGTATTCAATATGAGAACACAGCGAACTAGAAACAAAAGCAAAATCACCATATTTGATTATTAAGTGAATATAATTAAAATTAATTTTATGGTGAATTTCATTTTCTTTTTTCTGTCCTCTCTCTCCCTCTTTTTATCTATCTTTCCTTCCTTTCATCTGTCTATCTAGTATATCATCTACTTATTTGTCTTTTTTGATCTTTTTAATTTAAACTTACTCCCCAAAAGCATTATTTTAAGGTTAGAGTAGTAGTTTATTTTATATACAATCATGGTCATAATAGAATAAAATATACTTTCTATTGGAATAAAACTACAAGGAAAAAATGGCATGCAAGCTTTCAAAAAGAGACATTCAATGGATAAATATGGACTAATGTAAGAGACTTTTGACAAAATATAATTATTGTGGTAAAATTCAAGCAATGAAACTTATGGAAATCTCTTTGATGCAAATCAAACCAAATAGTGACAATTTGGAGGAAATATTTTAAAAAGCCATTGTCTTGAACATAACATTGCTGGCTAGAAATAGGTCTTTACATAATCCAATCTTACGAGGAAGATAAAGACTCTGAAGTAATAGTATCTCATTGAATAAATGAATTTGCCATCCATTCTGGACATATGACTGTTATTAATGCACATTAGCCGTACCTTGTCAGGTAAAGAGATTACCACAGGAGATATCCATGGAAGATTATTTTGCTTAGAGCTCATAAAACAATTAAAACATGTTTAGAGATTATACAAAATGCTAGATGATATGAATCATTAGTCCATGTGATGTACTTGTTATGTTTTTAGTAGACTTGGGAAATACCACTTTACCTCCTATACAATTCTCCTGGTATCATTTGTGCAATATTAACTAGCTAAAGACTCAGTTTTGAATATCCACAACAAATAACTAGCTCCAAGAATTCAAGACAACATTGTAAAAAAGGTGTTATTAGTGTTATTGTCAACAGGCTTGGCTTGCTCTCTTGCACTAAACACATGACCCAAAAGTTCAAAAGTTGGTACAAGAATTGGAAGCTTTATTCAGATCACTGGCATCTGGAGGATGACCTGGCTAAAATCATCCTGCTTTCTGATGCCTGTTCTGGAGTTTATAAAGATGACGAGATGGTAAGATGAAGTAAAGGTTTTGTCCTGGAGGCAAAAGGGAAAGCTGGGCGAGGGATTAGCAAGAGGGTCTGAGTCAGATGTCAGGGTCCTGTGAAGGCCCGAGTGCTTTGGCATCATGGAGTCGGCTTCAAATCTTTGATGTTATTGCGGGGTTGGAGTACTTATCTCGTATGGAGAGCTCAAAGACAATAACCTCAGCAGGCATCACTGGAACACAAAAATACCTGACTCATACCTCTGACTAATGTGGATGCAATTTTCTTTTAAGGNATGAATTTGCCATCCATTCTGGACATATGACTGTTATTAATGCACATTAGCCGTACCTTGTGAGGTAAAGAGATTACCACAGGAGATATCCATGGAAGATTATTTTGCTTGGAGCTCATAAAACAATTAAAACATGTTTAGAGATTATACAAAATGCTAGATGATATGAATCATTAGTCCATGTGATGTACTTGTTATGTTTTTAGTAGACTTGGGAAATACCACTTTACCTCCTATACAATTCTCCTGGTATCATTTGTGCAATATTAACTAGCTAAAGACTCAGTTTTGAATATCCACAACAAATAACTAGCTCCAAGAATTCAAGACAACATTGTAAAAAAGGTGTTATTAGTGTTATTGTCAACAGGCTTGGCTTGCTCTCTTGCACTAAACACATGACCCAAAAGTTCAAAAGTTGGTACAAGAATTGGAAGCTTTATTCAGATCACTGGCATCTGGAGGATGACCTGGCTAAAATCATCCTGCTTTCTGATGCCTGTTCTGGAGTTTATAAAGATGACGAGATGGTAAGATGAAGTAAAGGTTTTGTCCTGGAGGCAAAAGGGAAAGCTGGGCGAGGGATTAGCAAGAGGGTCTGAGTCAGATGTCAGGGTCCTGTGAAGGCCCGAGTGCTTTGGCATCATGGAGTCGGCTTCAAATCTTTGATGCTATTGCGGGGTTGGAGTCCTTATCTCGTATGGAGAGCTCAAAGACAATAACCTCAGCAGGCATCACTGGAACACAAAAATACCTGACTCATACCTCTGACTAATGTGGATGCAATTTTCTTTTAAGGGAAGAAGGTGAGTTAATAACCAGCTAGCGTGCTTTGCCTTTCTCTTGGAATTCCTTTGTTTGCAGTTGATTAGGAAAGGTAAGAAAAGAAAACTTAGTTTCAATTCTTAATTTTAGGTGTGTAACATCTAGAGTAAAACAACATGAGAGAGTGTAATGGGAGATAAACAGAAATAAACTTTTGGGAAGGATCTTTTCGGGGCATGATTTCATCTTCATGTAGTTTCAGCCATGCAGTCAGTTTCTCAGTTCTTCTGCTAACCTTGAGGAATTGATGATTATCACTTCCCAGTTAATAGCTTACTGAAGTTTTCTGCTTGGTCTTAGTTACCCCAAAGATGGCAGTTTTCTGGCTAAGGTCCCTTTCATTAGTACCATTTTGGCAATGATTGTGTATATGTGTGAATCATAATTATATAGCTTGGTTTGAGTCTGCATATTTCTTAGATGTTTAACTGAATGCAAAATTATAGATTCTATTACACAAAGATTACAAATACAAATAATTAGCATCTTTGAGGCCTCATAAGATTGCAATTTGGCAGGAATATTTGCCAGATATTATAATCAGGTATCCACTAGAATATAAATACAGAACATAGAGCATTTCTTTTGCCAGTGTTTATGTCATGTAGATATGAGGACAAATGCATTGGCCATTTTCCAGAAAATGTTCTTACTTTTTGTTACATTGTACAAAAGGGTTTTTTATAATACAAAATCTTTTCAAAGAGACATTTAAAAAAATTGCTTAAAAGGAGTTAAAAGATTGGTGGCAAATATGAATTATGCTCTTTACACTAACCTTTCTTTGAACTTTTCTGTATGATGTGAATAAGCACTACATAGGCCATGTTTAGCTAAATGACTTGGTAATTTAAAAAAAAACTCACAAAAGACATATTACTCGTATTTGTGTTTCTTCTAATTTGGATCAACATCTTAAAATAATACTGTGCATGAATTAAGTACAAATAAATTCACTATATACCTTAAAGTATTTAGAATAGTTCACTGTATGCATGCTGGGGATTTAAGAAGTGACGAGTACTTCAAGAATTGCAACTTGAAGTTTATTTGATTTAGTGCATTTATAAAACCACGTATGTTTCTTAAATGCATGGATCAACAATAAATGTTCATGAACCGTAATGTTCCAATGGAGAAATAATTGGCTATTTTACAGGGTATAAGGTAAATTTTCATAAATAATATGTCGAACAACTTTGATTATTTAGCAATGTGGAATGTTAATTCACTTTTAAATAAGTAAATAAATGAATAAATAACATTTGCTTCAAAAAATAAAAAAACAAGTATAGATATTTTCATCAGTGAAGTTCAATTCTCACCAATAGTATAACTGGATTCACTTAAAATGTATCTGTTGGCTAAACTTGATAATTATCAAAATAATTTTTGTGCATCCAATTAAGTCACTTTTTTGTATTATTAAACCATTTATGTTTGACTTGTCTACAAAGTGTATTTTTTATTTATTTTTATTTATTTTTATTTTTTTGTCCTTTTTGTAACCGGCCGCACCACGCTCAGCCAGTGAGCGCACCGGAGGTCATCCCTATATAGGATCCGAACCCGCGGCAGGAGCGCTGCTGCGCTCCCAGCGCCGCACTCTCCCGAGTGCGCCACGGGCTCGGCCCCTACGAAGTGTATTTTTTAAATTCCATGAACAGAGCAGTGTAAGAAATAGTGTTACAATATTTAATCAATATATTTGAACACTGTAAATGTACGGGCTCGGCCCCTACGAAGTGTATTTTTTAAATTCCATGAACAGAGCAGTGTAAGAAATAAACAGTGTTACAATATTTGATCAATATATTTGAACACTGTAAATGTATATTTATTGATTTAAAGTAAATTTTTCTTTTACTCCTTATTAATTTGCTCTTCCATATTTTAGCATTTGCTAATGAGGACATAAATATTCAGACAAATTAAGAAATTTCCCCAACATCACATATTCTAAAGGTTTAAAAGAGGCATTTGAATATATTTTTTCTGTCTAGTATTGAAATGTTTTTTCTACTATGCCTCCTATGACTGACACAGAAATAACCTGTAGAACATCACATCTTGCAATTCATTAGTAAGTGGAAACATTGCACAGATGTTCAACATGATAGAATATTTTAAATTGAAATTAAAACAAAAATGCAAAGATGTATACTGAGAAGTAGTAAGAAAATTTGGGAGAAAGAGTATTCCAGAGTGAACAATATCTACATATGCATGGACACGGGACTATAAAATAAGAAGAGTTCAGTGAGGTTGTATCAAAGAGGACACACATGATTAGACCACAGAATGTGCATGTATGCCTGCATGTGTCAGGGTCGGGGTGGTAGGTGAGAGATGGTATTTGCCTCATATGCAGGGATTCATTAGGAAAAGACCTCGTTTTACATGAAAATGATAATAAGATCAGATTGACATTTCTGAAACCTCAATCTTTTTTTTTTCCTTTTTGAAACCTCAATCTTGTAGAAGAGTGGGAAATATCTAATGAAGAGAGATTGCACTAATGCCTTCTCACTATCCTTTCAATTAACCTTCAAACAACTGCAGTTATCCTTTGCATGCAATAATAAATATTGGTTCCAAAATGCTATGATCAAAATGATGATTTTCTAATTTATGAAAATATGGAGAGATATCATATAAAGAATATTAGTTAACTCAAAATAAGTTGATAGGCTTCTGTTTCATGTTTAAAATTTGACAAACAAAAAAATTTGAATACAAGGGTTTGTTCAATTTCATAATTGAAGATTGAATTATCTCATGTAACCTATACTAATTGAAAGCACTTAGAAATGTGACTACTGTAATGGATTATATAGTACAATCATAATGATATCTATGTTTAAAATATCATTATCTATACTATTGCTCCAAACAAAATAAGCCATTAGCAAACTTACATATTCCTCAGGTCTCACAACCCACAACACTATTTCCATCCACAGAGTATGGGTACATACACATGCACATATACTTTCGTTAAGTAATAACTGCTTTTTAATTTAAAAATTGCTGCTCACACAATCTATGTTGACACAGAGTCAAAAATCCAGAATTTGAAAAATATTTACCTAAAATGGTCTAAGCAAATTCTGTTTTACTATGTCAATCACAATTTTGGTACACAGTATTAATAAAAAGAGATCAGCTAATTTACTGACTTTTGTCTCTGTGCTACTACCTATAGTTACAAATAAAGTGTTGTATACCTGAATTTCTGATTTCAAAAATAGTTTCAAAAGAATAGAAATATTTAAAGCAGCCAAAACGAAGATATATAATTTAACTGATATATGACATTATATATTCTTATAAATATTCAATATATAATTTCATAAACTGTATTACAGCTTTATTAAATCTAAAAAGAGAAAATAGAACCCACACAGTGGGATGTAACATATCCCAGAAAATCATTGTAAAAAATTGTAGTATTTTTGGAAGTACCTCGTAAGAAATTATTAATATATTATGTCTGTTTATAACTATTTTGTATTTTAATTTTCCTTGGTAGAAATAAAACATGGAATCAACAGAATAGCAAAACATATTTTAGTCATCAGTAGTCATGAAGATACAGACACAAACAATATTCACAGGATACAAAGAGTAACTACGGTTAAAATGACCATGATTTGTGCTGATTCAAAGTCATATATAGAAAGGGCTGCATTTTGTAATTCTGCAATTGGATGAGTAAGTGGCATTTTAATTTACTAATATGAATGCTGCTGATCCTTACTGAGATTTAATTAATTAAACCTACATGTGGATATATTAAGTAAAACATTAGAGTTAACACCTTTATAGAAATTACTATGCATTAACCAAATTTGTGTTTTACACACATAATCATAAACACACATACTATTTCATCCTCTCAACTAGAGCTATTACTATCTTTACACAGGACTATTATGTTTGTTTTATAATGATATAACTGAGGCATAGAGTAAATTTCCCAAGTTCACTAAGGTAAATTGTACCTAGGCAATCTAGATCCAGATTCCATGATGTTAAACACTGCACTGTGTTACACATTTTAGGTGTTTCTATTTTTGTATGGCCTTTTCTATTTTTGTATCTTGCCTGTGTTGTATCTGCAAAGACATTTAATCATTTTAATAACATTTTAATTACATACTTAATTCATATTGAATTCATTTATACAATGTAAATGCTTATAAATTAATTTTCAATATTATTATATCACCAAATTTACAGAAGAATCCTCTACACTTTTCTTTCTTTTTTTTTTTTTTGTCTTTTTGTCTTTTTTCTGTGTCCGGCAACGGATCGCAACCCTCAGTGTTGCCCCCGTACCGGACCGGGGACGAGCAACGGGATTGCAACCCTCGGTGTTGCTCCTGCACCTTGCTCAACCAGTGAGCGGGAACTGGTCTCCACATGGGATCCGAACCCTCAGGCGGGAGCGCCGCCACACTTCCCAAGCGGCGCATTATCCAGTGCGCCACCAGGCCGGCCCTACACTTTTCTTTATAAGGAATTAAGATTCTCAGAAAAAATTAAATAAATGAAAAAATATATCATAAATCTTTATGCATTTCATGAATATAAGCTGTTCTTTAATTTTATATTTGATAAATTCCTGGAAAGGAGCAATATAATTATATATTCTATGGTAACATCCATTGTGAAAATAATTTTTAAATAATATAAACACATTAATTATATGTATTGTCTTATATAGAATTGTAATGTAATCTTGAACAGTTTTTCACATAATATTTTAAAAATTGGATTGTGCTTTATAATTAATAGCATATCACAAATAACTGGTAGTACTTTTGTTTCTTTTTCTCAGAATGCTTTAATAATGCATTGATTAAAATTAATCGTTCATTAATTATGGTACCATAATTCAATGGCAGCATTATTTTGTTATTGATTTCACAATCAAATACTATTTTACAAACAAGTAATATTTATTTAAAAATTGTTAGCATTTTAAATTTGACAAATGTAGGTTCTTTCCCTGAGTATACTATAAAAATTTTATTCTGCCTCATTTAAGCAAATCACAGTTTTAATAAAAATCTAAAACAACCATCATCTCAATTCCAGTCATTTCTATTAATTTTTTCAATTCTAAGTTATTCATAATTAATAAATATTATTAAGTATATTTATTTCTAAAACATGCAAAATTAAACCATGTGTTGCTTTGGGATATGTAAGTGGTAAACCACAAAGCAAGGAACAGAATGAGGCAAAAATCAAATGACAGTAATAGTTGCCTAGGGTAAGGGGTCTGGATCAGTATAGTTCACAAAATATTTAATATCTGTCTGTACACACCATATCTTTGTTGGCAATGTTATACTTGGGAAATAGGGTGGAGGGAGCTCAAAGGACTTCAATTATCTTACACTTATTTCCTTTTTTACAGAGAATATCATCTCAGTTTTATGAAAAAATAACATTGTGAAACAGGTACAATTCAGGATAATATAAAAATAAGAATTAACAGAAGCNTATAATGATATAACTGAGGCATAGAGTAAATTTCCCAAGTTCACTAAGGTAAATTGTACCTAAGCAATCTAGATCCAGATTCCATGATGTTAAACACTGCACTGTGTTACACATTTTAGGTGTTTCTATTTTTGTATGGCCTTTTCACGTATCTTGCCTGTGTTGTATCTGCAAAGACATTTAATCATTTTAATAACATTTTAATTACATACTTAATTCATATTGAATTCATTTATACAATGTAAGTGCTTATAAATTAATTTTCAATATTATTATATCACCAAATTTACAGAAGAATCCTCTACACTTTTCTTTATAAGGAATTAAGATCCTCAGAAAAAATTAAATAAATGGAAAAATATATCATAAATCTTTATGCATTTCATGAATATAAGCTGTTCTTTAATTTTATATT
>NW_007736729.1:57617-59760 GCF_000696425.1 Galeopterus variegatus
AAAATAACATTGTGAAACAGGTACAATTCAGGATAATATAAAAATAAGAATTAACAGAAGCGAATTATGTAAGAAGGGCCAAGAAAAATTATTAGTGTGATCAATTGGCCTACTCCATTAGGGACAGCTAAAATAGTTATACTTTCCAGACTCTATTTAGGTGAATGGTAGGCAGCCGTGTTATTTCTGCCTAAAAGACATAATCATTGGACAAAAAGAAATGAAACTGTTTGTATTTGCAGAACATATGATTGTTGAAAGAGAAAAATACTAAAAAACCTAAAAAAACTACCATTAAAACTAGATAAATTTAGTAGTCACAATATATAATTTCAATGGCAGCAATTAAAATAATGTGCTAAAATTATTTAGTAATGTAAACAACTAAAACACTTGGAATAATCTGTTAGAAAACTTGCTAGATATCTATACATAGATAAAAAAATAGCATTTCTGAAAGAAATTTAGAAAGACCTACGTAGAGAGATATTTCATGTCCATGAATTGGAAAGCTTAATATTTTTATGTCAATTATTTTCAAATTGACTTATAGATTCAATGAAATTCCAAACAAAATCTCAAGAGGTGTCTTTCAGATAACTTTTTCTCTTTTAAAACAACTATAGATCTAGGGTAATATCGCAAAACAAGTACACAACTCATACATTGTGGTGAATTGATTTTCGGCAAGGATGTCAATGGCTGAAAGAATAGTCTTTTCATTGAATGATGCTGGGAAAACTGTATATGCACATGCAAAATAATAAATTTGGATTCTGCTAAGAACTGAATGTTTGTGTTCCCCCCAAATTCATATGTTGAAATCCTAATCCCATCTCCAATGTTACGGTATTAAAAGGTGGGGCCCTTGGTAGGTGATTAGGTCATGAGGGTTTAGCCCTCATGAATGGGATTAATGTCTTTGTAAAAGAAACTTCTGAGAGCTCTCTTGTGCCTTCTGCAAAGTGAGGACACAAGAAGAAGATGGCCATTTATGAACACAAAGCAGACTCACACCAGACATCAAGTCTGTTAACACCTTGATCTTGCATTTCCCAGACTCCAGAACTGAAATAACTGTCTGTTGTTAAGCCAACTAATCTATGGTATTTTTGTTATAGCAGCCCAACAGACTGAGATCGACCCCCTACTGAACACCAAATATAAAAATTAACTCAAAATGAATCAAAGATTAAATGTAAGAGAGAGATCAAAAACTTCATAACCACAGATTAAATTTTTTTTTAAATATAGGAACTCAAATAGGTAGCAATCAAAGACGAAATAGAATAATTACTACATTCTGACCATCGTGTCCTCATTTCTCCCTTCTGTCAGTCCCTGGCAACCACCATTCTATACTCTACATCTACGAGTTTAACTATTTTAGATTCCACATACAAGTGAGATTGTACAGTATTTGTCTTTCTGCAAATGGCTTACTTCATTTAACATGATGTTCTTTAGCTCTATCCAAGTTGTTGCAAATGGCAGGATTACTTTCTTTTTTAAGACTGAATAATATTTTGATGTATGTCTGTACCACAGTTTCTTTATCCATTCATCATCTGTGAACATTTAGGTTTTTTTCATATCTTGGCTATTGTGAATAACGCTGTAATGAATACAGGAGTTCAGGTATGTCTTTGAGATCCTGATTTAAATTTCTTTGGATAAATACCCAGAAGTGGAATTGCTGGGGCATATGCTAGTTCTATTTCTATTTTTTTAAGGAAAATCCATAATGTTTTCCATAACAGCTGTTCCAATTTACATTTATACCAATAGCGTCCTTGCCAACACTTGCTATCCTTTGTTTTGCTTTAATAATAGCCATCTTAGCAGGAGTGAGTTGATAACCAATTGTGGTTTTGACTTCCGTTTTTCCAAATATTAGTGATGTTGAACACCTTTTTATATACCCGTCGACCTTTGGAAGAATGTCTGTTCAGGTCCTTTGCCCATTTTCTAATCCTGTTGATTATTGAGTTGTAAAGGTTCCTTATACAGAAGGGTACTTCAAAAAGTTCATGGAAAAATAGAATTAAAAGATAATATGAATCTTTCCATGAACATTTAAATGTGCTCTCATATTTTTAAAATTAACCCTTTACCAGATGTATAGTTTGGAAATATTTTCTCC
>NW_007736729.1:60023-60938 GCF_000696425.1 Galeopterus variegatus
GTGAGGTGATATCTCAAAGTGGTTTTGATTTGCATTTCCCTTATGATTAGTGAGGTTGAGCATTTTTTCATATACCTGTTGGCCAGTTGTATATTTTTCTAGGAGTTTTGAAATTTCAGGTCTTTAAGTATCCATTTTGAATAGAGTTTTGTGTATGGTGTAAAAGAAGTGTGCAATTTTATTTTTCTGTGTGTGTATATCCAGTTTTCAACACCATTTATTAAAGAGGCTATCTTTTTCCCATTTTGTATTCTTGGTGCCCTTGTTAAAAATTAGTTCACTGTGTATGTGTGGGTTTATTTTTCTGTTCTCTATTCTTTTCCATTGGTCTGCGTGTATGTGTGTTTTATGCCAGTGCCATACTGTTTTGATTATTATATCTTTGTAATGTAATTTGAAAGCAGGAAGTTTGCTGTCTCTAGCTTTGTTCTTCTTGCTCAAGCCTTCTTTGGCTATTTTAGATCTCTTGTTGTTTTACATAAATTTTAGAATTTTTTTATACTGTTGAGCTAAATGCATTAAAATTTACATAGGGATTGCATTGAATCTGTAGATCATTTGATGTAGTATAGGCATTTTAACAATACTAAGCTTTCCAATCCATGAACATAATGTCTTCTATTTATTTTTCTTCAGTTTCTTTCATCACTATTTTATAGTTTTCAGTGTGCAAATCTTTCATCTCCTTGGTTAAATTTCTTCCTAAGTTTTTTTTTTCTTTTCTTTTTTTTCTTTTTTGTAATGCTATTGTAAATGGGATTTTTCTCTTAATTTCTTTTTTGGATAGTTTATTAGTGTATAGAAATGCAACTGATTTTTGAATGATGATTCTGTATTGTGCAACCTTATTGAATTTGTTAGTTTTCACAGATTTTGGTAGAGTCTTTTGGGTTTTATATATACATACTCATGTCA
>NW_007736730.1:0-16898 GCF_000696425.1 Galeopterus variegatus
AAAAAAAAAAAAAAAAAAAAGAAAAAGAAAAAAGAGGAACTATCCCAGACCTCTACCTGTTCTAGAAGCCCTAGAGAAAGAAAGGAAATGGAAAGAGTTGGAGGAGAAGTAGGGGGGAAGAAAGTGAATAAAAAAATAAAAGGACAGGCTCTCCAGTTTGGGTGCCCTGAAGAGATCTGGCCTGTCTTTCCTCATGATCCCTTTGCCGTCTCTTCCCTCAAATATTGAATGCTTCTTGCTCCATTCCCTTTTACTCTCTCTGCCTGATTGTGTAGTGATGAATGCATGCAAATTAAAACATGCAGAGGACATGGCGTGGCTTCCAAGAGAATATTCTAAAAGATTTTCTTGGATTCCAAAATTCTGATTCCATGACTTCACAGTAAAGTCTTGATAAACATTCATTATATTGAATCCATGTAAGTAACTTTTGAGAGAGTAATGCATTTTCAAGTTTCTCTCCAAATACCTGCAGCAAATCAGTGATACCTCTGCCTACAGGTATCCCATAGATCATGTGGGTAGTGAATTGGCTTCTGTTCACTCATGACACATCTGGTCACCCTTGTGCACTGTGTGTGCAATGGAAATGTTTGACTAGTAGAGAAACCTCAGTTTCTAGTCCCAGTTCTGTTCTGAACTTGCTGTGTGATCTTGAGTATGTTGCTTAACCCTCCTGAGCTCTGTTTCTTCCTCTGAAAATAAAGGAATTGAGTTATGATGATATGAAAGATGTTTTCTAGATCTAAGTGTTTGTGATCCTGTGATTTTAATTGTTGTCAACATGATGCTGTTTATGCCATATGATGCAAAAACTCAATCCTACATATTTTGTTGTCAGAGTACACTGTATCAACATTTCTAAGGCAAATATCTAAGCTTGCAACTGTGGAGTCCCTGTTTTTCTGAATACATCAACAGTTTATTTTCACTTGGCATGTCAGTACAGAATAATAGAAACTTGGTCTGAGGGGCAACTGAAGTAATGCTTGCAATTATTAAGGAACTTAGGCAAACTTCTCAATAAGCTCTGTCCCTTCCTAGGTTGCCATGATGAGGTTTTTAAAAGTTTGAAGCCAGCCCTAGCCTACCTCTGGAGATTATGATTACATTTTATCATATCACAGTGGGAGGTGGTTGAAAGAACCAACCAACTGCGCTTTCTTGCACTAGAAATTTGAGCCTTGCAGTAATGGCACAAGCTGTTTCCTTTAGCAAGTACATTTTGTTAATTAGGAAATACAGAAATAAAGCTAAAATCTGGCAAACAAGGTGCTCAGAAAGGCAATTAATAAGGAAGAGGAGATTATACTGCAACAATTTATCTTTATGAATATGTACTCTCCATAGCTACTATGAGGCAAATATTTTGGATTTTGAATTGGCTTACATGTAGCTATCAATAGAATGATATCAGTGTAATTCTCAGAAAATACATGTATTTTTAAAAGAATAAACAGCTTTTTATGAAGAAGTAGTAAATCTTTGTTGATTATTGACAGAAAAATTTAAAACAATAAGGGAAAGCTGTTCAGAAGAAACCCTTCAAGCCTGTGCTACTCTAGGTAAACTGTGTTTTACAGAAAAGGAAAGCAGAGAAACTTCCTTTATTAATATGCAGCATCATCTTTTCAATATTTTCTTTGCTAGTACTCAATGTCATGGTGAGAAAAGTAGCTGTTTGCATCCAATGTACGCTTTTCTTGGCTCCCTTCATCTGTAGCAGACTTTGAGAAAAGAACTTATTTACTTTACAAATACAAAACAAAAATTCCTGCACTAGGGAATAGCAATACCCACTGAAATCTAACAAATTGAGCAAGACATTTTTTTCTCATTTACTCTCCTATAGGATATAACTGCATATATCACTGCTGATATATTAAGAATATTTGATAATTATATTAGCAATATTAGAAAAGTGTTTTAATTCTGTTTTGCAGTTATATCAATTCCTTTGTGCTAAAAAGAAATCATTAGTAATTCCACATTGACTCACAAAATTTTCCAATTATGTCAATGCTGAATTTTCAGACTTCCACAGAGACATGGTAAATAAATAAGATCTTTGCATGTGACAGTTCAAACTCTTTCATTGCAGCTTCTGTGTGCAGCAATTTTGTAATCAGTCATGAAGAAAGGAGGAGCAGGCTCCTGAGGTATCAGAAGGGACTGGGAATTTGCACCAGTTTGTCAATTTCAATAAAAGTCTTCCTTAGCAGTGTACAAGTGGGTTTGAGATTGTACTTTTTTTCTTAGTTTCTTTTCTATTATTTTAATAAATCCTGTACATTTTTTACTATTTTCCTTTATCTTAGTATATAGCACAGTCTTTTGCATTTATCAGGATACTGCTACATTAAATAAAGCCCAAGTTCTCTTTGGACTAATACAATCAATGTTCATGCTCACTCATGGCACAGTTCAATGTGGATCATATGGTAATCCAGCATGGTTCTCATGCAAGCTGTGATTTGGGAATCAGGCTATTTCTATCTTGCAACTCAGGAATCCCAGAATCCTTTGCTTACAGCCTCTTGTCTAGAATAGAAAAAGAATGTGGGTGGAGAAGGTATATCTACTCTCATTTGCCTCAGATTAGAAAGAACACAGACTTGCCTTAATTTTCCACTAACAGAAATTAGTCACATGACCCCACCTAGATGCATGAGGGCACAGAAGTACAGAGAAGCTCATGGGGATTTTGAGTAGTGGCACTCTCAGCCATACTTTAAAAAAAGTTAGGATTATTTTTAATGCAAGTAAGGGAGGACCAAAATTCAATCTGTACCTAATCAAAACAAAGAAATCATCCTTTCTCCCAACAGTATGGAGGGCTTTGGGGATTGATGAAGTTTAGATTCAATAATATCAATAATTTGGACATTACTAATGCTAATACCATATTTGTATGCTGGATATTTCCACTATGGAAAGCACTTTTACAATACTGTAATCCTCAAAATCTTTTACAGTTGCTAACACATAATAGTTACTTAGTAAATATTTGTTAAATCAACAAATTCTATCAATTTAAGCTTCTAATAGTCTTGCTTCCCATGACTGGTTGGTTGATGGGGCCACTGGTAACGATATTACTTTAGTCACAGACAACTTTGCCTAAGCTCAAGCAGATCATTGGGCAGACAGTGAGCAGTTTCCCTCTTCCTTGTTTGGCACTGCCCACCCAGCTTTTGCCTATGGAGCTTAGCTGGACCTGTTCTCTAGAGAGAAGAAAAAGACATCCAACTGTAGCCTCATTCTCTCTCTCTCTCTCTCTCTCTCTCTCTTTTCTTAAATAGCTTTCCTGGTATCGGTGAGGGCAAATTCCAATGGTTGTTACAGATAAACCCTGACATCTCTGAAGTATCTTATCATTGAGCTTTATTCCTTACTCATGACATCATCCAGTGCAGGTGTTTCTGATCGGGAAGTCTCTTTCATAAGTTATGTCACAGCAACTAAGGCTCTTTCCATCTCAAGGCTCCCCTGCCTTCAGCCTATGGCTCCCAGGTCCATTGGGTCATCCATTCAAGTCAGCTGGAAGGGGAATGTATCACAGAAGACTTTACCTGGAGGTGTGTATGGTGGACTTTTTTATAGTCCAATAAGTTGTGTGCATCATTTATTTCTACCTATATTCCATTGGCCAAAATTTAGTCATATAGTCGTATCCAGTTGCAAGGGAATTGGTTAATGTTTTCTACCTACTATTCTAGGAAGAGAAAAATCTTTTTAACCAAATGTCTAATGTTGAATATTGTTTCTCTGTCACAATAGTCAATGCTGATTAAACAGGCATGAAAATCAAAAGTTAGATATCCATTCCCAGAAAATGTAAGACACTTATATCAACAGGACTTAAAATTTTTACTGAAACTATACACAGATAAATATTTTGTCTAAAAACTAGTCACTCCTTTTCACAAGCTGCCACCCACTGGGTATTGGAAAAAGAAAAGAAAGTAGATTTTAGTTCAATTGAGTGATGCAATACCATAGAAGCCTTCTTATCTGATGTGCTCATTATCAATATTTGGTTGGTTACTTGAAAAATTTTATTAAGGCAGGAAATCATAAAAACAGACTCCTAGAAACATTAAGGATTTTAACTTAAAACCTAAACACAGATTGTTTTGTCTAGCTTTTAATATACGTTCAAAAACTTTCATTTGTGTATAGATGTATTGATTAAAGTATGTCTTATCTTTCTTGCACAAACTACGTGCACTATGTGCCTTCTACAGTTTTGTTTCACTTTTTTTAAAATAAAGGAGCAAATTTCCAACTCTACCTTTTAAAGTTGTTTCTCCCACACCTAATCTGACAGCCATTTTGAAGTGTGTAATTCAATGGCTTTAATATATTCACACCATTGTGCAGCCATCACCACGATTTTATTTTAGAACATTTTTATCACTCCCAAAAGAAACCATCTACCCAGTAGCAGCCACTCCCCGTATCTCCCTTCACCAGCTCCTGGCAACCACTAGTCTTTTTTTTTTTTTTTTAAAGACCTTTCTAGGAATAATTCTTTATTTACTTATTTTGTTTTTCTTTCCTTTTTTCTTTTTAAAATTGTAATATAGTTAATTTTACATATCGGTGGGGTACAGAGTTGAATATCACCTGTGTGCAATACGCGATGCTCAAATCAGGATAATTAGTATATTCAGCAGTATACAATGTTAGTCTGTTTTCTGTTTCTCTGAATTTGTTTATTCTGTCATCTTTTTAACCAAATCTCTAATGTTGAATGTTTATGTTGTTTCTATGTTTTTAAGCAACAAGACTCTGATAAACATCAAATAATATATATTTCATCTTTTACATGTTGTCCTATTATGTTCTTTTTCTTTTTTATCCTCTTTTAAATTTATTCATTTTAAAAATCGACACGTAAAACATATATTTATCATGTAGATGTTTTGAAATTTGTATGCTTTGTGGAATGGCTAAAGTGAACTAATTAACATATGCATTACCTCAAATACTTACCTTTTTTTGTGGTAAGAAAACTAAAATCTACTCTCTTAGAGATTTTCCAGAATATAATATATTGTTATTAATATCATTATCGTTACCATGTTGTGCAATAGATCTCTTCAACATATTTCTTCTGTCTAAGCAAGTTTTGTATTCTTTGACCAACATCTCCCCACCATTCTACTCTCTACTTTTGTGAGTTCAACTTTTTTAGATTCCACATATAAGTGAGATAATGGAGTATTTGTTGTTCTGTGCCTGGCTTATGTCATTTAACATAATGTCCTCTAGGTTCATCCATATTGGTGCAAATGATGGGATTTCCTTCTTTTTGAAGACTTAATAATATTCTATTTTGTGTATATATATATATACCACATTTTCTTTACCCATTCATCTATTGATGGGCACTTGAGTTGATTCCATATCTTAGCTGTTGTGAATAATGCTGCAATGAATATGAGAGTACACAAGTAAAATGACTTATTCTGACTAAGATTTTCCAAGACTTTCATGTTCATTTTTTTTTTCTTTTAAGGTGAAACATACCAAACAACTTGAAATATATATCTACAGTTGATGGAATTTGGATGTGGTGTCCCCTCCAAAACTCATGCGGAAATTTGATCTCCAATGTGGCAGTGTTGGAAACTGATTGAGTCATGGGGGCGGATCCCTCGTGAATGGATTAATGCTCTCCCTAGGGAGGGGGGATTAATGAGTAAGTTCTCGCTCTATTAGTTCCCGTGAGAGCTGGTTGCTTAAAAAGACCCTGGCACCTGCTCTCTCTCTCTTGCCTCCTCTCGCCATGTGATCTGCTTGTACCAGCTGGCTGCTGCCACTTTCCACCATGAGTAGAAGCAGCCTGAGTCCCGTGCCAGATGCAGCTGTCCCAGAATTGTAAGCCTAATAAACCTCTCTTCTTTATAAATTACCCAGTCTCAGGTATTTCTGTCATAGCAACATAAAACAGACTAAAACAACAGTTTACAAAATGTACCTACTATTCAGCTTTAGAAATAGGACATGACTTGCATGCTGGAAGCTCCACTGTTTCCCACCTCATCATCCTACCCACTCTTCACCCCCTCCTGAGGGAACCTCTATCTTGAATTTTATGTTAATCATCTTCTTTTCTTCCTTTATAGTTTTACTAGGTGTGTATATACCCCTGAGGATATATATTGTTCTATTTTGTTTTTTTAAACTTTGTGTATATAATCATATAGCATATCAATGACTAACTTTTTTTGTTCAAAATTATTCTTTTGAAAGTCATTTGTGTTAATGAGTATTCCTATCATTCACTCATTTTCACTGCTGTATATTATTCCATAGTTTGAACATGTCACAATTTATCCATTCTACTGTTGATAGAGAGTAGGTTTGGCTGCTATGAATATTCTTGTACATGCCTCCTCATACACGTTCAAAATTTCCTTTGGTTGTATCTAGGAGTGGCAATAGCAGGTCATAGGTAATGAGCATGGTCAAATTCACTGTGCAATGCTAGTTTTCCAAAAAGACACTACCAGTTTACAATTCTACCAGTTGTATATGAGAGTTCTCATCGTTTCCATAATCACTAACATGATATTTCCTTACTGTTTATTTGGGATATTAATTCATTGTTAGAGATATATAGCAAGTATCTTTTTGCCACTTGTAGGTTCTAATTTCACTCTCTTTGTTGTGTCTTTTGGCGAAAACTAGTTTTAAAAACTTGCATGTATTCAAATTAATTGATTTTGAGTTTACAAATTGAATTTCTATGTCTTATTTAAGAAATCCTTACTATCTCAAGGTCATAAAGAATTCTCCTATCTTCTGTTTTAAAAGTTTTATAGTTTTCCTTTCACATGTAAATATTTAACTTATCTGGAATTGATTTTTGTGTCTGGCATGAGGTAAGGGTCCAATTTTTTTGTTCCATGAAGAACCAGTTGTCCCAGGGACTTTTATTAAATCATCTGTCATTGCTCCACTAAACTGCAGTGCCAGTTTTCTCATATATCAGGTTTCCATGTAAAATGGATTTATTTCTAGACTCTCTTGCTGTTCTGTTGGGTTATTTATCTGCTCCTGAGCAAATACAAAGCTTATAATTGCTATAGCTTTATAATTTTTTTTTTTAATATCTGTAGGGAAACTTCTAATTTCTCTTTATGGAAAACAGGCAACTTTATTGTATTGAATTCTCTTATCTATGAACATACTATAGTTCTCCCTTTATTTGTATATTTTAAAGCCTTTCAATAAATGTTTATAATTTTATCGTTGAAAGTCTTTTACATCTTTTCTTAAATCTATTATTAGATAATTTGCATATTTCTTGACATTATAAATTTAAAGTAATTTTTACTGATGTGTAGAAGTGCTGAACACATAATTTACAGTCATTTGGGTTGTTTATGTACATAATTATATAATTGGCAAATAGTGATAAATTTGTTTCTTGCTTTGTTGGAAATCATCAAATTCTTTTTCTATAGCCATCGAGATGATCATATCATGAGCATCCTACATGTACCAGAAAAGAATGCATATTCTGGAATTTGGGGATACAATATTCTTACTATTCCTAAATTGTTCATTGTGCTGTTTCATCTATCCTTATTTAATTCCAACTGCTTATTCTATCAGTTATTGAGACCCTAATTATTATTATTCTTGAGACCTAATTAGGATAGTGGATTGCCAATATCCAAATTTAGTTTATTTATTTTTAATTATTTATTTTTATTTATTTATTTTTGATGGCTGGCTGGTTTGGGGTTCTGAACCTTTGACTTTGGTGTTATAACACCATGCTCTAACCAACTGAGCTAACCAGTTAGCCCTCAATTTTGGTTTAATAAACAAACTTTCAAATAAGCTCTTGAGGAAGCAGATGGATGTAAGAGTCTGGATTTGAGAGGAGAGAGCTAGTGTGGAAAAGAAAATCTAGGAATCATTGCATTTAGATGAACTTGCAGGCCAAGAGACAGGGTGAAATAACACCAAGAGTGGAAATAAGAAAGTAAAGAAGAATTCTGAGGATTGAGCCATGGGGAACTCCAGTGTTTATAGCCTGGAAAGATAGAGAGGAACAGACAAAAACAGTTGAGAAAAAGAAGCTGGTAAAGTAAGAGATAAATCCGGTGATATCCTGAAAGTTGTATGAAAAATGGTTTTCGAGGAACAGAAAGTGATTGACTATGTCAAATGTTGCTGAATGGCTAAGTAATATGAGAACTGAGAACTAAGAACAGACCAACAAGCCCAAAGGCTCTTGCAGCCACGCATTTCAATTGATGGGAGCAGAAGTCTATGTATCAGTGATGCCAGAGGGCAGCTGTTACTAGCTGTTACAATTCAGGGTGTTGGGGTCCTGTCTCTGCCGTCAAAGTGCTAAGGGCAAGGGGAGTCTGACAAGTGCGCTCAGGCTCTCCCTCTCTGCTCACCTTGCTGCACACTCAGCTTTACCATGATGCAGCTGGTCCCACCATGGTTTGCAAAAGCCTCTAAGGTAGCCTCCTCCACTTGCTTGTAAAGAAAGTGGGGCAAGAGTCTTCGTGCCCTCAGAGTTCTGGTCCACAATCCAAAGACCCAGCCTCCTCCCAGGATGGAGCTCAGTAAATGTTCTCATTGCCACCCCTTCCTTCCTCTGGTGCACTCCTGCCCACATTTCTGAAAGGGACAGGGTTTTTATGTTTGCGTTTGCCCACCTTGTATTATTTTACTCCTTTTCCAAGCTCAATGGCAAAAGAGTTATTTTTCTCCATGCTGGTGGAGAAGCATGTCGTGAGATAAGAGCTAAAGAAGATTGAAAAGAGTTAATGTCCAATAATTAATAACTAGAACGTTTAGCCTGTAAGGAAAGTGAGTTCGTCATTCATTCTTCCCCCTCACACGTGCATAAACTGGCTGTTGGCTATGCCTTGGAGGAAGATGGCTACAAGAGACAGGTCTTTAGGGGGAAATTAAAATTTAACAGTCGAAGAAAGGAGCCATTTTACTGGAAGCTTTAGGAACATCCAGCATAAAAAGTCCTTAGTTCTCACCATCAGGGCTGTTCTTAGAAAGGTAATGGACTTATAACTCAACCAGTACAAGGTAGGTAGGGAAAATATTGCCCTCAGACCTGGGTAAGATATGCCCCTGACCTCCGATCTGCACTTTAGGGGACCTAACACTGGCCTTTCTCTCTTTACACCCCTCTTTACTTGAGTAGGGGTGCCAGGGGCACAGGAACAAGCCCAACAGGAACCTGTATCTTCCCCCCACCTCCAACTTCTAGGCCACTTTCTGGGTGCCCTAGACCCCTGGCTCGAAGCCTATTACAAGGGCTTATGCAGACCACTTTCCTGAATCTGTCTTCCCAAAGGTGAACTATAACTCATATGAACATCCCTCTAGGCCCTAGGTGTGGCCAAGAGGTGGCTGCTTGTGGGGGTGAGGGTATGCTGGAACTTGGTGAGTGGACAGGGGTGTCCAAGTGTTTGAACATCCCACAATGTGGGATGGAATTAGATGTGGGAAGAGTGGGCAGTGGGCTATCAATTAGATTTCCTCAAACCACCATATTCCAGCATGGAACTTGGAGGATTCTAAGAACTCTCAAAATTCAAAACTGGCCTTCCAGGTTGTTAGAAAGACCTATTTATCAATGTAGGAAGATAGAACAGTTTTCATTTAACATTGTGTTAGATTTATAAACTGTAAATATTTAAACATGTTGTATGTCTTACTCTGGGTCCTAAAGATGTTTAGGATGGGGTATGGGCAGAGTGGGTACTCTATTAAGGCTGGTATGTGTATAAAATAATATCATAAAACAGTGCATGTGTATGTAAAAGACAAGTCATTAAAAAAAAATGCCATAGGTATCACTTTGAGTTGGCACAGCATGTTAGCCTAGCAACCACCCTAACTGCCTCATCCATGGGCTGGTCCTGCTAACACAGCTGGTTTCTTTACTCCTCTGTAATCCCCCTTCAAATAAAAAGCCACTTCCCTACCCAGGTGGGATGCTTTACCATCCTCCTATATTTCTCTTGTCCTCCTGCTGAGCTGAAATGTGCCATCTTACCAGCTCCCTTCTGCTCTGCATACAATAAAATTCTACTCATCTTTCCAGGCCTAATGCAAAGCCCAACCCATGGTGATTTCTGATCGTCTGTCTCTGTTTCTGTCTCTCTCAGTAGTGTATGAGTCCCTGAGGTCAGGGCGCGTATCTGCTTTATCTTTGTTTCTCCTGGCATTCCCCAGAATACTACATACAGGCACTCACAGAATATCTTTAGGAAAAATGACTAAATTCCCTGATTCTTATAGCATGTATCCAGCATGATGAATTTAGCCCTGGATGATACACTGAATATAAACAGGAGGGCTGTTTTCCCTCTACGGGTTCTGTCTTACCAACTGAATTAAAATTCTAAAAAGGGTATTGTAGTATCTTCCTATGACTATTTCAGAGTAACTAGCATAGTTGTGAGATCATAGTTGGTTCCTAATCACACCTTGTTAAGTTGATTACAGAAGAAAGGATATGAAGAAAATGATCTAAGATGAAAATGGAAGTAAGTACTTCTAAAACAATGGAAAACAATGTCCCGTGTCCACAGATGTATTTTAATGAAGGGGAAGGAAGAGAAAAATTGGAGAAGATAGGAAATTATCTCAAGATCCTGCAGTGAGAATTCTATTTCTATTTTTTCTTCCCTATCACTGTCCTTATTTTTAGGATTCAAAGCAATCTTTGAGGGGGTCTCCACTGTCACTACCCCCTTCCCTCTTGGTACAGGCTGTCATACTACCTGGCGGCTACATACTTCTATCTAGTTTATGCAACTTGCAAATACCTTCATAAGCATCGCTGTGCCTTGAAAAAATAATGCTGGCAGTTTGACCCTGTATTATCTCCTAGCCAAATAATAGAGCTTTAAAAACCCTCCTACTAATTCACATTGGTCTTTGGAATCATATTTTTCTGAACATTAGCACAGCAGTAGATTAATTTCATTATGACTTTAATTAAGTTTTTTCAAAAAACCATAATCACAGATAATACAGTTGAGAGGGCTAAAGAGCCAGTATCAAGCCAAAAGCTACACTATGATTAGGCCATAGATCACAACAACACCTTTTCTCACAATTCAAGTCAAATAAAAATGAGGAATAGAGTGTCAGGTGGCTGCTGAGCGAAGGGGACCTGACTCAGCCACGCCCCTTGCACATCACAGTGGGTGCAGCGAGGGCTGGGCTGGAGCAAGGGGCAAGCCAGAGACGAGTGTCCTGGGAAGCAGATCTGGTAGCAAGAACAAGCAGTGGGATTTGCATGCATTATTAAATCGCAGAGAACTGGGTGCAGATTCTTCTTTCTGAGACTTTAGGTAACTTAAGGTCTCTGGGCCTCGATTTCCTCATGTTTCATTAAATGTTTGGACAACATGAAACCAGAACTAATGGGCAATATTTGGGATACCCGTGTATACATCCAACGAGATCTCAGTGGGTTGCAGTGAATAGGCTCCATCCTGAAAGTAATTTAGTAAGGAAATACAGTCATGCATCACTTAACATCAGCGATAGGTTCTGAGAAATGCGTCGTTAGGCAATTTTGTTGTAGTTTGAACACCGTTGAGAGTACTTAGCAAACCTAGAGGGTATAGTCTACTACACACCTCCAGCTCCTTTACAGTCTTATGAGACCACTGTCTATGCAGTTGTTGACAGAAATGTCATGATGCAGCACATGACTATATATAAAGTTCTACCTTTATGATTAAAATAAAACTTACATCACCAAACACACAAACAGAGTAATAATTACCCAGAGTGGGATCAACAGTACTTCTTGTAAAAGAAAAAGTACACCAGCTTTTAATTGTCACACAAACAAACCTTACAGAGGAAATAACATGAATTAAGTCATGGAGGAGAAACTTGAGTTCCCAAGAAATGATTTTTGGCTCATTGGGTAGAAACATTAGAGAAGACTTCAGATCACTGGAAAACATTTCTAACCAACAGAACTGACAAGAATGAGGTGGGCCATTTCTGGAGCTAGTTAACATCTCACGCCTGGAAGTATTCAAGCAAAACTTGCATGGGAGGCAATATACTACAATGTTTAAGAGCACACATTCTGGAGATAGACTGCCTGGGTTGAAATACCAGCTCTGCTCCTTACAAGCTGTGCCTTTCTGTGCCTCAGTTTACCCACTGGTAAAATGGAGATAAAACAGGGCCTTCCTCATATAGTTATTGTGAGGATTAAATAATTAACAGATATAAAGGACATTAGCACTATGTAAATTTTAGGTATTATTAATAGTTGAATTTCTTGGAAGAGTTGCTGTAGGAGGAGTTCATACTTTAGATGAGTTTTGCTTGATGATCAATATGAAATCTTCCTCCTCTGAGATCCCATAATCCTATTTTTCTATATACTCTGCCTTTAAAGAATTAAAATTGCCAAGTGGGCACTGCCTGAGGCATTTTGAAAAACAAAACAAAATGACAACAGAAAACCACGTTTCTCTAAAAAAAAAAAATCTTCCAGCATCTCTTTCAGAATAGTAATGAATAGCATATTTGAATGATTATTTATACAATTATTCTATGACTCCCAAAAGAGCATCGTTTCCCCCCAAAATCAGCACTTGGTTATAGACGAAGCAGCAGAAGGAGAGGTGGGAAGAAGAGGAGGATGTGAGTCAAAGTTAAATTCATTTCAGAAGAGACTACTGTATAAAATGACTTCATAGTGTGATGTATACAAAATGAAGGATGATTGCTTTGGCCACGGTGAACATGTCCCTCTGCTGGGAATATTGAGCTTCCTCTGATGGCAGCCCTGATGGGTGTCTTCACCATGAGGTAATGCAATAACTTTATGGCAAACAGCTTCCTCACTGTCGTCACTGCTTTAGTCTCCCTACTCTCTAATCCATCCATGTATTACTGCCTAAGTGTTCCTTCTAGAACGCCAATTCACCCCTGCCTAATACCCTTAAGGGCTCCCTACTAGTCTGTGGTGTGACATGGAAATTCTTTCTCTAGGAACTCATCTCAACTACGGTGAAGTCCAACACTTTATACCTCTTTCCAAGAGAGGCTGCCGACCATTTGTGATGTTTGTTAAAATGCAGCTCCCTGGGCTCTACCAGATGTATTAAATCAGAATCCCTGGAGCTGGGACCGACAGGATAAGAAACTCAACCCAACTATTCCTTCCACATTTGGTCTGGCTGTCACTACGGGGTGGGTTAGGGTGCAATTTTTTGTTCATTGCAATTTAAATGAAATGAAGTTTGGTTCCAGCCCTCACACCTACCTCCCTATGAACAGCAGCAACTGCACTTAACAAAGCTCTGACTAAGGCAAATAGCCAAAGACGGCCTAGCCCTTTTCTCCAGTGCTGTGTCTTCCAATTCCATAACAAAAATCAATCATGGCACTTGTTGCCCGCATACATAATATTCTGAGTTTCCTGTCTAGCACCATCGAGAGGAAGACCTCCTTGCCCTTGACTACAATAAATGCATGTACTGATACATTAATGTAATCAGTTGATAACTGCCTGCACCATCATCCCAGGCCTGCCTATCAGCAATCAGTGTTGAGTTCTTGTTTCCTGTGGAGCTGTCTAACCCAACCAAATTGCCATACTTACTAGCAGAAAGAATGTTTTCTCCAGCCAAAAACAGTAGTTATAGCAACACCCCGAGAAGGTCTTATATTTTGACTGATTGCCTCAGGCTGTATGTCAGCTGATTTGCCTGCTAGCTTTTCCCTAAGCAAATATATGCCAGTTAAAGGGAAAAAACAAAACAAAACAAACAACCAACTCACACTGGAAATCCCAGTTTGACTGCAGAGAAAATCTCCTGTTCATTCCCAGGGCCAAAGAGGCTGAACAGGAAAGGAAACAGGGAGCAGGTGGCTGAGCACATCAGCTGTATAACAAGCAAACTGCAAAAGTGGACACCGTGGAGTGACAGGGTGGATGGAACGGAGAGAAGAGCAGAACTTCTCCTTCTGAGATTAGAGAAGCTGAGGGACTAGATTACACCTGCCAATAGGAATTGCAGTTGGGGGAGAAAAACCCTCAGAAAAAGACCAATTGACTCTCCCATTGGATTTCTCAGTGTTGTATAATGACAGATAGGTGAAGACTTTCACTGTTAATGGTGTCTGAAAGACAAAAGTTTCTAAGCAGCCTGGAGTGAGCTTTACTGGAAGTATTTTCTCAGCAACCAGGACCACTCTTGCCGATTCCCCCCTGTTGGTAATTTACAGATAAATCAAAAGATATTTGGGCCGCTTAGGAAGGAGAATTGGTGTGGCACCCATCCCCAGCAACCGATGCCTATAGAGAAGCCTTGTGTCTGATCCAACCAGAAGCAACTCTGTGTGAGTAGTTCCATCAGAGAAAGATGGCTAGGGGACACGTCTGGACTTTGATACCTGAGTGCCAAGTGGAGGTGTCTTATTTTCAAAGTTTTTAATTTATCCTTTTGTAAAATGATCCTGTGGCAAAAAGGAAAGAGCTAATTAAGCATTTCATTATCTGACTGATATAACAAAGCACAAAGTGACAGTGAAAAAAAGTCAGTACTGGGAAACATCTGGCCCACTCTAATGCTGAGAATTTCACAGCCTAGGACAGCATCTGCAGACGGAGGTTTTAAAAAATTGAAATAGAAGCATCTTCAAATGGCATGTTATAGAAATACCTCCAGGGAATAAACTTCAGGTAAGGTTTGCTCTTCAAACCTGTACATAGAATTTACCGTTCTTAGAAATGATGGTGCACCTCTGAACAGAGGAAATCATGTTTCAGTTGGCAGTGATTTAATTAATACAAGGAAATTATACTAGAATTTACTGTGTATTGTCTTTCTCATGCCCAGGGCTTTCCTAAGTGACCTACTAACAAGCAATTAAACTGCTTAGAGACCAGGGATAGGTGGGCAACAGTAAAATGTCTTCTCTTATCATAGTCGTTTATAAATTGCCTAGAATATCTCCTTGGTTGCTGGAAGAGTGTTGATTGCTGATGTCATATCTGTCCCTACATTTGCTTGAATAGGCAGTGAGATTTGGGCTTCTCTCTAGTTAGTGGAATTTAACAGAGAATTCCATTTGTAGCCTTTTCCATTAATACTATAGTAAACCAGTAAGCAGTTAGGGCCATTTGTGTATTCTGAAAATATGCTGCCTAAAGATAGACCACTCAAAAGCACATAAGCAAATAAAAGCACTCAGTTTAATGATTTTATTATAAAAATTAATAGATGATTAGTTTAGAAATACAGAGAAAGACAAATAAGCAAAAAGAAGAAATAAAAACAATTTATAATCTCACCCCAGGGAGAGTTAACTGGCACAGTGTCTAGCGCACAGTAGGTGCTTAAGAAATATCTGTTAAACATTTCCTTCCATTCTTTTTTAGTGTAAGTATATACATTGTTTAAATAAAAATTGGATCTTATTGTACTTACTTTTTTGAAACCTGATTGTAAAAATTTTAGCACTCGATTGTAAATAGCTTTCCAAGTCATTAAATATTCTTATATAACAGTTTTACATGGCTGCTTGGCATTACATTTTTGAACACATTTGGAGTAAAAATTAGACGATGTTCAATAATATTTTCTCCTGCTTTCATCTGTTCAATAAATATATTTTGAACACTTACTATGTGCCAGACTCTGTTCTAGACACCTGGGCTCCATCAGGGACTAGAAAACATTCTTGCCTTCAAGGAACTTCAGTTGTAGTGAGCGACAACAGACCATAAAATTAAACATAATAAATAAATGTTTGAAGATGGTAAGCCCCATGGCAGAGAATAAAGCTGGAAAAGGAGATAGAGAGTTAACGAGGAAGCTGGGGACAGGGTAGTTATTTTAAAATGTGATATTTGAATAAAATCTGGAAGGAGAAGAGAAATTTAGCCACATAAATGATTTGAGGAAAGTGTTTCTGGCAGAGGAAACAGCTGAGACAAAGGCTCCAAAGTCAGAGTATAATTGACTGGTTTGAGGCCAGAGCATGTCCAGTAGAATGAGAGGCACAGGACAAGGTCAGAGAAGCAAAGAGGACAGATCAAGTAGGGACTTAGAATATAAGGTTTTGGCTTTTTGTCTGAGGGAAATGGGGAGACCTGTGGTGTTCTGAGCAGAGGAGTGACATGATCTGACTTCTGTTCCTCAGGGTCTGCCTGAGCGCGAGGTCAAGAATGGAACAGATCAAAGGTGGGAGCAGGGAGAGGAGAGCAGTTTGGAGGCTGCTCACTGGCTCAAACCAGGGTAGGATGTGAAGCTGGTAAGAATCTCGAGTCTAGATAGATTTTGAAGGGAGTACCTATGGTCCGTGCTGTTGGATAGGATGTGGTGAGCAAGAGAAAGAGGAGAGTGAAAGGTAACTCAGGGTGTTTGGGCTGAGCAACTGGAAGGGGAGAGTTGCCTTGCAGTACGATGGGAGACTGCGGGTACAGCAGATTTCAGGAGGTAGTAGAGGTCAGGACTCACTTTGGGTCATGTTACATTTGAGATGTGTATTAAACAACCACGTGGAGATGTTGAGGATGCAGTTGGATTAAGAGCATGGAGCTCAGGGAGAGTAACACAAATACGAGTCTGGGCTGGACAAATGCTTTTGGGCATAATGGACATCCAGATAGCATAAAGTCAGCGTACTGGATGAGATCACGTAAGTAAAAGTGCAGATGTATGAGAAAAGAGAATCAAAAGTGCTGAGGCATTCCTACATTAACATGTCCACCAAGAGAAGATGAGGAACCAGTAAAAAATGATTGAGAGGAGCAACCAGTGAGTTGGGAGAAACTAAGTGCATTTGGTCCTGGAAGCCACATAAAGAAAGGGTCTCAAGGAGGAAGGAATGGTTAACTATGTCAA
>NW_007736730.1:16945-19398 GCF_000696425.1 Galeopterus variegatus
GTTGCCTTGCAGTACGATGGGAGACTGCGGGTACAGCAGATTTCAGGAGGTAGTAGAGGTCGGGACTCACTTTGGGTCATGTTATATTTGAGATGTGTATTAAACAACCACGTGGAGATGTTGAGGATGCAGTTGGATTAAGAGCATGGAGCTCAGGAAGAGTAACACAAATACGAGTCTGGGCTGGACAAATACTTTTGGGCATAATGGACATCCAGATAGCATAAAGTCAGCGTACTGGATGAGATCACGTAAGTAAAAGTGCAGATGTATGAGAAAAGAGAATCAAAAGTGCTGAGGCGTTCCTACATTAACATGTCCACCAAGAGAAGATGAGGAACCAGTAAAAAATGATTGAGAGGAGCAACCAGTGAGTTGGGAGAAACTAAGTGCATGTGGTCCTGGAAGCCACATAAAGAAAGGGTCTCAAGGAGGAAGGAATGGTTAACTATGTCAACTGCTGTTAACAGGAACACTGCTACTAGTCAAGATAGTGCCTGTGTGAAGTACAGAAAGGCACCTTCTCTTGGGAGATGGGCTTCGTCAAACATGCAACTTGGCAACTACAGTGTGGACTAAATTTCACCCACCTACTCATCTCCTTTTTCAGGAGCCCTTGTGCAGGTACAACCTGCACACTGGGCACAGGAACCTTCACTGTTGATGAGTAAGATAGGGATCACTGAATTTAGCAATGTGGATACCATGAAGTGACCTTGATGGGAGGCCTTTTGGAGGAGTGATAGTCAAATTGCATGGATGTTAAGGGTTTAAGAGGGAATGAGAGCAGAGGAATTGGAGACAGTGAACATAGAAAGCTCTTTGGAGGAGATTTGCAGCAAAGAGGAGCAGAGAAATAAGGCAGTTGCTGGTGGGGGCCTGGGGTCAAGAGAAGTGAAGAGTAACAGTACATCTGTGTGCTAATGCCAGCAACACGCAGAGTCGTCCTCTCCTGCCAGGACCACCGTGGTGGCTTTCCCACTTGTTTCCTTACTTCTACGCTCGTATCCTACAGTCTTCTCCAAACATCCCCTGAGTGTGACCTCTTAGATCATAAATCAAATAATGTCATGATCTCTTCCCATCACACTTAAATAAGATCCAAAGTCCCTACGTGACCCATTAGATCCTGCCTGGCCAACTCCTTCCTCATTTCCCACCACTTTCCCCCTCACATATGCACCCAGCCTTACTGGCCTCCTGCTCCTCTGACACACCACGCTTTCTCCCACCTCGGGTACGTGCACCTGCTGTCGCTCCTGTCTGGAGCTCTCTTCTTCGCGTTTGTGCATACCCTGCTCCTTGACGTCACTCTGTTCTCTACCTGAACATCACCTCCTTAGTCCTTGACTGACCACCTGAGATCTCCTTGTCACTCTCTATTTCTTTACCATGCTTTTATTTTCATTGTGCTAATCAGTACCTGACTATACATATTTCCTTTTAGCTTTTGTCTCCACCCCAAAAATGTAGCTCCATAAAGACAGGGACTTTGTTTCATTTAATTTTCATGTTTACCCCTAGGCTATACAATAGTGTCTGGCATATAGAAGACAATCAATAAGTACATTTTAAATGAGCTAATAATTGAATATTTGAAAGAATACTACAATTAACAGTATAAACACTTTAATACTATTTAAAATATTGGCAACTAAGGGTCATGGGTTTGAGTTCTGTTTGGCCTCTAGAGATGAGTAAAGAGAAGCTCCAGTGTGCATCCTTCTTTTCAACGTACATGTACACTCTAAAGATACTCTAGCTGGAAGCAAAGGACCTTTGGTTCAACCTAATCACACTGTTTAGGATTTTAAATTTAATGGAAAAAAATTGGTAGAAAATAAAATCAGAGTTGCCCTCTGTTGCAGTGGGAAGGACACTTGATATGCATCAGAAGGCCTGGGTTCCAGTCTCTGCTCTGCTACTTGTTGGTGCTGTGTGACTTTCTGTTAGTCACTATATCTTTCTGTGCCTTAGGTTTGTGGTTTTAAATTTGTGAGAAATAATACCCCCTCTACTTCCAATACCTCATCGCTGGAAGGCCAAGTGAGATTATTTGGGTTAGTGCTAAACAAATGCACATAAATATTTTCTCTGGATGAAAAGAAAGTGTTTGAGGCTGATCCATGGGGATGGGGGAGAAAACAGACAGTTCTGCTGCAGCATGTGCACCATCTGGCTTTTTAAAATGTGTCCCTCAGGAAAAAAAATGAGATCGTTGTTGAGACTCTGGTAAAGAACCATTTCAAAAGTGATATTTTCTAACTCGAATAAGTCTGTGATCAAACAATCAGTTTCTGGGGTAAAGGCCAATACTTTCTACCAACTGACCTGGAAGCAGGTACCATATATTTAATGTCAAGGCTGTGCAAGAATAAGCAGTTTCTGCTCGTGAAGAATAGGAAATAAAAGCGTGCAGCACAAGAGACCAGACATCCCCATCTGGCTGAGAA
>NW_007736730.1:20859-23036 GCF_000696425.1 Galeopterus variegatus
TCCCACTCCCACCACCAATGCCCCTGATGCCATCTTTCTGGAGAATTGAATTTTTTTGGCTTATCAGCATGGGATGGGAACTAAAAATGCTCTTTCCTTTGGCACTCAGCTATCAGCACTGCCTGGGGGCACAACCGGTTCAGGCATTGGACAAGTATGTGGCCTCCAGAGAGATCTCGTCAAAGCAGGAGTGAAGCTTGGAACTCTACTGTCAGCTTCATTCCAGGATGTGAAGTACAGTGAAGCCCTCATGCCATCCCTACTATTAGAGACACAGGACTGAGTCCTCTGGGACTGTCTTGAAGTGGGGGCTCCTGTGGCTTTCTTGTCATGCCCAGTGACCAACCCAGTTGCTGCTTGTTAAAAAGAAGAATGAGGATCTCTGGCTCTGCTTGATTAATAGGGCTGATTGTGTGAGGTTGCTATGACACCCATTCATTCCTAAATTTCTGGACTGGTTCAAGGAGGTATTCACATAGACAGATTTCTGGCAGGCATTTCCATGTTTGAGAGGGCCATCAGAGAAAGATGGAATTTCACACCTCAGTTAGGCAATCTGACTACCCGGAAAGGATATCTTGGACAGCCTGAAGGTAGAGCCTCCAAATTATGTTCTTTCTGACTAGAAAGTCCAATGAGGGTGATGAGAACATCAATAAGCCCCACATATATCTGTGGATATTAAGTGACTTGGGTAGGGGTCACATAAGTAGTAAGTAGCCCAGTACCAAAGAGACAGGTTTCCATGATCATTAGGGCTAAACGTGTAGATCCTTGAGAGTTTTATACATGAATGGATTGGTTCACTCCCAATTTCTCCAGTCCAGTTGCNTGAAGAATAGGAAATAAAAGCGTGCAGCACAAGAGACCAGACATCCCCATCTGGCTGAGAATGGAGAGACGTGCCTCCAAAGGACCTCCATGATGCGTCACCTGGCAAATGTCAGGCTGTCCCTGGAGTGCCCAGAGGTGGTATTTGAAAAAGTGTGTGTGTGTGTGTGTGTGTGTGTGTGTGTGTGTGTGTGTGTGTGTGTGCGCTAGCTGCTAGAAGAGAGGAGTTGCCCGGACGGATGGGAATGCTGGGAGCCGCGGGCGAGCAGAGCCAGCTCGGTGCCCTCATTGTCTCTCTCCTGGCAGCATTTTCTTTCTGCTTTTACCTGCTCCATCTCCTCTTTCTACCATCACCTTCCTGTTTACTCATGTGTCTGGTCCCTGTTACCTCACCCTGTACATGACTCTGTAGGGTCACCCTGAGCCTGTGTCATTCTATCTATGTTGTCCCCAGATAACTATCAATAGCCTCTCAGTTCCTCAGTTCCAATATTTATGGAGGAATCTCATCAGCCCAGCTCACCTAAACATTTTGAGGCTGGCCATGTAATTCTTGGGTCACTGGTCTATTTAGTTTGGACTGTCCTTGACAGAGATGCCTATCTCTGGACAACCAGCGTGATTTCAGGTGATGCAGAGCATGGCTGGGCCTATCAACAGAGGCTGCGGACTTGGGCAGACTCCCTGAGAAAGGGATAGACATTTCAAATGACTTTGCTTAGATGAGGGCATGTTATGGGTGTGGGTGGCCCCTATGGTTTTTTCCAGAATCATTATTTCCTCAGAAAGTAGAGGCTGTTACTCAAAGAGACAGGCGCAATAGGTTACCAAATTTCCCACTTGAAGCCTTTATTTTTTTCATCTTGTCTATCAGCCTAAAATATTTTATAAGTCAGCCTTACTAATTTCAAGGCTAGCAAATCAGTTTCAAGTGTGCTGAAAAGGGCCTAGACACTAAAACTCCTTAAATTGTAAGAGCTGTCTCACCATACACATTTTTATTGTAGTAGACTTGGGCTGCCCAGTGCATAAATCCTCACCGTGGAGGGCAACCTGGGATCCTCAACACTACACCCCTCCTTCGATGCCCACCCAGCCAGCTCTGACTCAGTTCTCCAAGTGCTTCTTCCTGGTACCTAGCAGTGAGAACTGGGTATTAGGCCATGACCTCATGTTCCAAGGAAGATCCTTTTGGTTATACAAAGCCAAGCAAACATTCAATGAAACTGAGGGAATGTTACAACCCTTTCACCTACAGCTTAGCCAGGTGGAGGAGATCAGAGTCTCCCACTCCCACCACCAATGCCCCTGATGCCATCTTTCTGGAGAATTGAATTTTTTTGGCT
>NW_007736730.1:24252-25620 GCF_000696425.1 Galeopterus variegatus
TTAAGTGACTTGGGTAGGGGTCACATAAGTAGTAAGTAGCCCAGTACCAAAGAGACAGGTTTCCATGATCATTAGGGCTAAACGTGTAGATCCTTGAGAGTTTTATACATGAATGGATTGGTTCACTCCCAATTTCTCCAGTCCAGTTGCCTTTCTGACTAACTTTGAAAGTAGAACTGTTGACCTAGACTCAGGATATTTAGGGGCTCCACCCCTCTTTCCCTCTTAGCCCACCTTCTATCTGCCTAGAGTGTATGTTAGAGATGTTGGTGGGAGGTTCAATAACAGGTATTGCCCTAAAAGGCTCCCCTGTGCCTGCATTCACTTTTCAGACAAGGGACAATGGCAGAAGAACACACAAAGTTTTGCAGGAAGAATGGCATGACGGTTCTGAGACTGAGCTACCATGAAAAGTTGGGCAATTTGGTGCTGCAAAGAGGGCTTCATCTAAATGAAGTACAGAAGTGTTAAATAATACGTCCAGGTCACAGAGCTGGTAAATGACAGAGCTCCTGGCACAGTACCTGAAAAATAAGCAGTACATAGTAAATAAACAGCAAAATATCAGTAAATAGTTATTGAATGAATGAAAGCCAGAATCCAAACCTAACTTTCTATTCCAAAAGCAATGTAGTTTCTATTTAAACAGTCTGTTTTCATCTTAAATATCTTTCTCTAATTAGCGCTGAAAGAAAAGCCTTTCTTAATTTTTCATTTTCTCTCAGGAACAGAAATGTCACTTTTTGATACTGAATAATCACATCCAAGCAACACTAGCATAAAGATGGTAGGAACTTAGTTATTCCGACCATCCTCCTTGTCATGGGTAATCATCAGGCGACAGTCTGCCTGGCATTTTCTTTGTGTTTGACAATGGAATACTAAGTGAGTCTAAAATTAGTTTCAATGAATACTGGAAGAAATGAACTCCACTCGAGTTGATTGTGTTGCCACGAATATGATGTACAGACCAAGGTGTCAGTCTCCTCTTAGACGAGAGTAGAGTGACCAGATGTGGATACACAATTACTCAGACCTGAGTGGGATCATTCCTCAGATTCATCAGGTAAGCTAATTCAGGACTGCTTCGTGTTTTAAAGACCAGTTGAAAACGATCAGTGTGGGATATCACTGTAATGCTACCTGCCATGCCTTGGAATTCAGTGTAAAGTTAAATAATCTATCCAAGGGAGTTATCTTAATCAAGTAGCATAAAAGAACTTGTCCTGAGAGATTTCACTAGCAGGGCAGGTCCATAGCATGGGTGGGGAGCACTCCATTTAGTATTTAAGAGGTAAAAAATTACTTCATAAAGTCTCTCTTGGGTTTGAAAATCTCAGAAATTTTCTTTGTCTCTTCTCTCACATA
>NW_007736730.1:25825-39496 GCF_000696425.1 Galeopterus variegatus
TCATAAAGTCTCTCTTGGGTTTGAAAATCTCAGAAATTTTCTTTGTCTCTTCTCTCACATACACCCTCTGTCTCGCCACCCTTCTCTTCCCCTCTTTTCTTTCTTAAAACTCCAGCAAATTTCTTACCTGCTGTTAACTGTGTTAGTGAGGCTCTTTCTAATCCAACTCTTCACGCAAGAAAAGGAGCCATGGTCTCTAGTATAAAATAACCTCTCCCTTCTGCATTGCTCCAGCAGAAATCTCTCTTCTCATCATCCTATTAAAAGACTGAGTACAGTTTAATTATTTTTCTCGTGACTGCAAGCAAATGCTTTGATGCCTATCTAGTGAAGGTTAGTGACATCTAGTCTCCTTCTTGCCTCCCTTTGGATGTTGAGAACTGAGGTTGGGAGAACATTAGCAGAGGAAATATGGAGGAGTAGGGGCAAAGAATGTCAGAGTCAAGGCTGGAGTCCAATTTTCTGCATCCAGGGCCAGAATCGACTTATTAAACAGTGTAGGTATGCAAGATGCCATCGCACCTCTCAAGTGACCTGTTTGTCCTTGAGTGTGAGGGACAGGGTCACCCCCGTTCCACTTGGGTCTCATCCATCATCCTTTAGGAAGCACATGGATGGGAGCCAGGAGCAAGTGACACACAAATCCAAGAAGGGACTCATCACAGAGAGTTGGTGGTCTGGCCTGGAGTGGAATTAGGAGATTTTCGACTTCTTGGGCTTCAACATCCCTCCTCTTCAAAATGGAGAAATTGTTCTAAAATGCAAAATAATCTCCAGGGTCTTTGTAGCTCTGCAATAACCTATTGAGCCTGAAGTAATATTTTAATTATTCTGTTTGCCTAGTACCCATCACCAGCACATTACCTCTGATTTTCCCTTGTATATATTCTTATCTTAAAGCCTCTCCTAAGTTTTAGTAACTTAAAATGGAATAAAGGTTGTCACATGTCACATTAATGGTGTCTCTGTCATACAAAAGCACTCAGTTCTCTCAAAGGTGTAGGATGTAAAATAATTCCTTAATTAGTTTAGGTTGTGGTTGTATGTGTGTATTTTGGGGGGTGGGTTGTGAAGAGGGTGAAGGGATATAATGGATGGGAAGTGTTATAAAAAATTTAAGCAGAAACAATGCTTCTGGGAAGGAACTTATTTTATAAGATGTCCCTTTTTTTAGAAATTTAGTAAATTTTATAAAATGTAGATTCCAAAATGATGATTCCGTAGCCATGCTCACAGGTAGTCTTCTTTGGTAAATAAACTTGGGGGCTGTGTGAAAACTAGAATCCCCTTAGTGCCAGGCAGAAGTACCCCCATTAACCCCACAGCTTGTGGGCAGTGCATTTTCAACCATGTCCCACATTAACAGGTCATGTGGAAAAAATATCATCTTATTTCGAGCCAGTTGCATAGTTTAAACAATAAATGCTCCAGCCCAGAGATCACCTGTGGGGCTTAAAGTCAGTGAATAGAATGCCATCTAGAGAACATTAGAAATCTGGAGAAAATTACCTTCAGCTGCATGAAAAGCATGATGAATTTCAAGAAATATCATTTTTATTTTTAGAACGGGATGACTAACACCCTACTTAACCTTGAGATTCTGATATTACAGGAGCCACGGTGTGGTCCAGCATTGGCGTGTATAATGCTAAAGCCACTTTGTCAGAGATGGATTTTTCTGAGAGCTATTATGCTATTCTGATATTAAGATTAAAAAAAGGAAAAAATATGTAGGCGGGTAAGCAAATCGAGCTTGTATTTTGATCTGAGAGAGACTGAAAGACATTTTCTAAGGCAAAGAATTTTCCTAAATTCCTTTTGTTTAAATGAATTGTCTTCCTCCTACACTTTTGAAGGCTATTTTGTATGCTGATTATAAGTTATATGCAAACTTTTTAGTGGCATGGTTTTTACTTGATAAGACTGACTTCTGCAATCATCTTTTACAGAGATGGTCCCCTAATGTACAGACGAAATGTTTGGTGAAAATTGCATGGTATCATCATTACTCCCCAAAACTGGTACCAGAAATCTTTAGGAATTAAACACAGCTTTTATATATAATAGATATTTATTTAGTCTTTTGTTGTTATGGTGGTGGTAATATGCATGTAACAAAATTTGTCATTTTACCTATTTTTTAATGTACAATTCAATTCAGTGACATTAATTACATTCACGATGTTGTGCAACCATTGCCACTATTTCCAAAAATTTTTCGTGACCCCAAACAGAATAACAGTAACCATTAAACAGTAACTATCTCACCTCCTCACTTCCCAGTCTCTGGTAACCTCTAATATACTTTCTGTCTATATAAATTTACCTATTCTAGATATTTCATATAAGTAGAATTGTACAGTATCTGTCCATTTGTGTTTGGCTTATTTCACTTACCATGTTTTCAAGGATCATCCATATTGAAGCATGTATAGAAATGTTATTCTTTTTTATGGCTGGATAATATTTTATTGTATGTAGAGACTATGGTTTGTTTATCTATTCATCTGTGATGGACACTTGGGTCGTTTTCACCTTTTAGCCCTTGTGAATATGAAGTAGTCTTTTAAAACTTGTCATAGACATTTGCTGAAGAGTAGTTTTTCCCTGGAAGGTTAACTCTTTAAGGGTCAGTTTTTAAATTTCTTTGCTGGGAAAGGAATTTCTAGATCCACCCTGGCTGCTTAGTATGGTGGAAACCATGCTCTGGCTTTGAATATTAAGTCAGCAAAATCACTCCAGAGCTTGTCTTAGTTCACCAGGATGAACTCATGGTATCACGGTAATATTTCGGTCCTAGGGTCCCGGATGAACCTGGGTGGTAAATAATGCTCAGTATCACGTCCAAAAGGGGAAGAGAAGTGAGAGCCTAAGAAAAGAATGAGTGGCTTACTGAGTACAGAGAGAGTTGGCAGATGGGTGAGCCGTGTGGATTTAGAGCTAAGGATAATGAGCCAGTCAGAGATTCATTCANTGCCATGCCTTGGAATTCAGTGTAAAGTTAAATAATCTACCCAAGGGAGTTATCTTAATCAAGTAGCATAAAAGAACTTGTCCTGAGAGATTTCACTAGCAGGGCAGGTCCATAGCATGGGTGGGGAGCACTCCATTTAGTATTTAAGAGGTAAAAAATTACTTCATAAAGTCTCTCTTGGGTTTGAAAATCTCAGAAATTTTCTTTGTCTCTTCTCTCACATATACCCTCTGTCTCGCCACCCTTCTCTTCCCCTCTTTTCTTTCTTAAAACTCCAGCAAATTTCTTACCTGCTGTTAACTGTGTTAGTGAGGATCTTTCTAATCCAACTCTTCACGCAAGAAAAGGAGCCATGGTCTCTAGTATAAAATAACCTCTCCCTTCTGCATTGCTCCAGCAGAAATCTCTCTTCTCATCATCCTATTAAAAGACTGAGTACATTTTAATTATTTTTCTTGTGACTGCAAGCAAATGCTTTGATGCCTATCTAGTGAAGGTTAGTTACATCTAGTCTCCTTCTTGCCTCCATTTGGATGTTGAGAACTGAGGTTGGGAGAACGTTAGCAGAGGAAATATGGAGGAGTAGGGGCAAAGAATGTCAGAGTCAAGGCTGAAGTCCAATTTTCTGCATCCAGGGCCAGAATCGACTTATTAAATAGTGTAGGTATGCAAGATGCCATAGCACCTCTCAAGTGACCTGTTTGTCTTTGAGTGTGAGGGACAGGCTTACGCCTGTTCCACTTCGGTCTCATCCATCATCCTTTAGGAAGCACATGGATGGGAGCCAGGAGCAAGTGACACACAAATCCAAGAAGGGACTCATCAGAGAGTTGGTGGTCTGGCCTGGAATGGAATTAGGAGATTTTCGACTTCTTGGGCTTCAACATCCCTCCTCTTCAAAATGGAGAAATTGTTCTAAAATGCAAAATAATCTCCAGGGTCTTTGTAGCTCTGCAATAACCTATTGAGCCTGAAGTAATATTTTAATTATTCTGTTTGCCTAGTACCCATCACCAGCACATTACCTCTGATTTTCCCTTGTATATATTCTTATCTTAAAGCCTCTCCTAAGTTTTAGTAACTTAAAATGGAATAAAGGTTGTCACATGTCACATTAATGGTGTCTCTGTCATACAAAAGCACTCAGTTCTCTCAAAGGTGTAGGATGTAAAATAATTCCTTAATTAGTTTAGGTTGTGGTTGTATGTGTGTATTTTGTGGGGTGGGTTGTGAAGAGGGTGAAGGGATATAATGGATGGGAAGTGTTATAAAAAATTTAAGCAGAAACAATGCTTCTGGGAAGGAACTTATTTTACATGATGTCCCTTTTTTAGAAATTTAGTAAATTTTATAAAATGTAGATTCCAAAATGATGATTCAGTAGCCGTGCTCACAGGTAGTCTTCTTTGGTAAATAAACTTGGGGGCTGTGTGAAAACTAGAATCCCCTTAGTGCCAAGCAGAAGTACCCCCATTAACCCCACAGCTTGTGGGCAGTGCATTTTCAACCATGTCCCACATTAACAGGTCATGTGGAAAAAATATCATCTTATTTCGAGCCAGTTGCATAGTTTAAACAATAAATGCTCCAGCCCAGAGATCACCTGTGGGGCTTAAAGTCAGTGAATAGAATGCCATCTAGAGAACATTAGAAATCTGGAGAAAATTACCTTCAGCTGCATGAAAAGCATGATGAATTTCAAGAAATATCATTTTTATTTTTAGAACGGGATGACTAACACCCTACTTAACCTTGAGATTCTGATATTACAGGAGCCACGGTGTGGTCCAGCATTGGCGTGTATAATGCTAAAGCCACTTTGTCAGAGATGGATTTTTCTGAGAGCTATTATGCTATTCTGATATTAAGATTAAAAAAAGGAAAAAATATGTAGGCGGGTAAGCAAATCGAGCTTGTATTTTGATCTGAGAGAGACTGAAAGACATTTTCTAAGGCAAAGAATTTTCCTAAATTCCTTTTGTTTAAATGAATTGTCTTCCTCCTACACTTTTGAAGGCTATTTTGTATGCTGATTATAAGTTATATGCAAACTTTTTAGTGGCATGGTTTTTACTTGATAAGACTGACTTCTGCAATCATCTTTTACAGAGATGGTCCCCTAATGTACAGACGAAATGTTTGGTGAAAATTGCATGGTATCATCATTACTCCCCAAAACTGGTACCAGAAATCTTTAGGAATTAAACACAGCTTTTATATATAATAGATATTTATTTAGTCTTTTGTTGTTATGGTGGTGGTAATATGCATGTAACAAAATTTGTCATTTTACCTATTTTTTAATGTACAATTCAATTCAGTGACATTAATTACATTCACGATGTTGTGCAACCATTGCCACTATTTCCAAAATTTTTTTGTGACCCCAAACAGAATAACAGTAACCATTAAACAGTAACTATCTTCCCTCCTCACTTCCCAGTCTCTGGTAACCTCTAATATACTTTCTATCTATATAAATTTACCTATTCTAGATATTTCATATAAGTAGAATTGTACAGTATCTGTCCATTTGTGTTTGGCTTATTTCACTTACCATGTTTTCAAGGATCATCCATATTGAAGCATGTACAGAAATGTTATTCTTTTTTTATGGCTGGATAATATTTTATTGTATGTAGAGACCATGGTTTGTTTATCTATTCATCTGTGATGGACACTTGGGTCGTTTTCACCTTTTAGCCCTTGTGAATATGACGTCGTCTTTTAAAACTTGTAATAGACATTTGCTGAAGAGTAGTTTTTCCCTGGAAGGTTAATTCTTTAAGGGTCAGTTTTTAAATGTCTTTGCTGGGAAAGGAATTTCTAGATCCACCCTGGCTGCTTAGTATGGTGGGAACCATGCTCTGGCTTTGAATATTAAGTCAGCAAAATCACTCCAGAGCTTGTCTTAGTTCACCAGGATGAACTCATGGTATCACTGTAATATTTCGGTCCTAGGGTCCCGGATGAACCTGGTTGGTAAATAATGCTCAGTATCACGTCCAAAAGGGGAAGAGAAGTGAAAGCCTAAGAAAAGAATGAGTGGCTTACTGAGTACAGAGAGAGTTGACAGATGGGTGAGCCGTGTGGATTTAGAGCTAAGGATAATGAGCCAGTCAGAGATTCATTCAGGAAACAGAACCACTCTGCATACTTAAAGCTAGAAGCGATTTAAGATGGGGGACTTGACTGCTTGCAAAATTGTCAAAGTGGATACTAGGAGGGCAGTACAATGACTCATAACCATTCTTCACCGATCCCTAGTGGAGCTATTATCTCTGAAACTGTCACTGGTGCTAAGAATTCAAGAACGCATTTGTCCCTGTGATCCAGCCAGGGTCCTGGAGCCTGGAATCATGGAATCATTGCTGTTGGTTGCCAGCGCTTTTGTGGTTTTTTGGTGTGCGTGTGTGTGTGTGTTTTGTTGTTTTTTGTTTTTGCTAAGGAGGTCTATTATGAGATAAATAAAAATCTTTATGGGTCACATAAAAAACTATTTTAAAATAAACATGTAGTACTTTGTGCTAAAGCAGGTTTTGGTATTTCCCTTCACCACTGAAATATTTTTGTTTTGGGATCAAACTTTAGAAACTATATAGTTAGCATAATTCACAACATCTAGTTGTAATTAGCATCTTTGTAGAAATTTTTTTAGAAGTTGAGAAGTTGAGATCTGATAATGGGGTGATGGAAGGGAGAGATTAGGAAAGGGTGATAAATTGGCATCTAAATTCAGCCACAGAATGTGGATGGCAAAGTCAGCCCTAATAGGGGATTCCTAGGTACAATGAAAGGAGGAGAGCTGGCGTTGGGGAGGGGATAGATCTAGGGGGCTGTAAAGTTTCTTTTTTTTTTAAGATTAAAAAATTCTTTTTTAAAAAATTGAATCATAATTGGTTGTATATATCTGTGGGGTACAGAGTTGAATATCAGTACCTGTGAGCAATAGGTGATGTTCAAATCAGGATAATTAGTATATTCAACATTACACAGTGTAATCATTTTTTGTGGCCCTTTACCAATTTTTTGATAACCTTCATCCTCTTCCCCCTTTTCCACCTCTGGTGGCCTCAGTTCTGGTCTCTCCTTTTGAAAGTTCAACGAATTATTGTGATTGTTGTATTTTTCTTTCTTCCTTTATTTTGTAACCTTCATCCTCTTCCCCCTTTTCCACCTCTGGTGGCCTCAGTTCTGGTCTTTCCTTTTGAAAGTTCAACGAATTATTGTGATTGTTGTATTTTTCTTTCTTCCTTTATTTTGTTGGTGTATGGTTATTTGTAATAGTCTCTAATGATTTTTTGTGTTTCTGTGGTATCAGTGGTAATGTCTCCTTTTTCATTTCTGGTTTTTGTAATTTGGGTCTTCTCTCTTCTTCTCTTAGTTAGCCTTGCTAATAGTTTGTGTATTTTGTTTATCTTCTCAAAAAACAACTTTTTGTTTCATTGATATTTTGTGTCATTTTTGAGGTCTTTATTTCATTTAATTCTGCTCTCATCTTAATTATTCCTTTCGGTCTACTAATTTCAGGATTGGATTGTTCTTGTTCTAGTTCTTTGAAATGTAGCATCAAGTTATCTGAAATCTTTCTATTCTTTTGATGTAAGCATTTATTGCAATTATCTTCCCTCTTAGTATTGCTTTTGCAGTATCCCACAGGTTTTGGTATGATGTGTCTTTATTTTTGTTAGTTTTAGGAGTTATTTTGATTTCCTGTTGGTGACTGTAAGGTTTCTGAGTCCCAGCAAGAAATGGAAGGAGGATTCCATGTGAATGATTAACTTTTCTTCCCTATTACCTATTTATAAAATAGCAGTCTTGCTGAAACACTTCTGGGAAGGGAGGTTGTTTGTGTGTGCATATATGTGTGTGTGTCTGGTGCAGAGGCCACTTCTCTCATACTTTCATGCTTCCTTCCTTGGGGACCTCCACTAGAGTTTCACTGGTTGGTGAGTTTGGGAGAAGGAGCATGGCAGGTATGACTTGGTGCTTCCTCTTTCTGCTGGGGGAAGTGCACAATCTGCTCTGCTCCTCCACGTTCGTAGTTTTGCAAAGGACCAATGGCGGGGTAGGAGCCTTTAGTGTTCAGTGCAGCCCAGGATTCTTTGGGACTTTAGATTTGAACTTTAATTTCTCCTTAGGGATTTCATAAGGGAAGATGGTTTAAACTTAAATACATTGCAGTCTTTTTGTTATTGGAGCATGTTTAGGGTTGTCGTGTAATCTTATTGCAGAACCACTAAGGAACTAAATTGAACATTGTGACTGGAATTGATTTAGAGTAGGGAGCCAAATAGGGGCTGAATTTTCAGCCCTGAGTGTAGAATGACCTTGCACTGTCCTGTTCTGTACTGTTCTGATCCAATTCAGAGTCTTCTGGGGGAAGAATCTAAACTGCCCACTAGTGGTTAGTTAGTAAAGGGCAATTTCTTCCCTTGGGGAATAGCCACACCTCTGATTGACTCTTAGGTTAGGGAATTTTGGGGGGGAACTAATTTCTCCAGCTTCATGTTTCCCTGTGAAGGAACCTTAAATAATTGATGCATTTGGTGGGATTGCATTCACATGATTCAGCCCCTCCTCTCCCTGGGGTCTTTGGAGACGGTTGTTGGCAGAAAGTATAAACTATGCCCTGATTTGCTCTTCCCTCTATGGGAAGTCTATGATTGTTCAGCACTTCCAGTGACTGTGGATGGGTGAACCTGTTTAAATCAGGGCAAAGGATGGCCAGGCCCATGTAGCCAGTAGACCTCAGTCATCAGAATCCAATAATAGGTTCCATCAAGAACCTGTCTGACTCTTGAGTCTCTCTCTTCATTGATCCTGAACTTGGGTGAAGAAGGGAGAGGGGTGTTAAGGATTAGCCCTCTCAAGCCCTTATGGGCGAGAGTGGGGAGGCTTTTCTCATTCCTTTAGCCCGTGCTGTATCACAGAGTGCACAAATGGGGTCCAAATGCCACATCCCAGATGGCAGACTCTACCAGTGATGCAGTCCCCTGGGGGTCCCTCTTCCCAGCCCAGGCTGGTGATGTCATCACCCAGGGAAGAGCTTTTGCAGTACATTTGCTTTTCAGATGCATTATTAGTCAGACTTCACTTTTTAAGCGATACCCAAATAAATTCGAGGGTTTCACATAACTTAGCTTCACCATAGTGTGTCTTTTAGAAGCATTTATTCAAAACTCCTGTTTGTTCTTCTCCAATCTTTTCACACCCTTGGTTGCTTCCTGAGTCTTCTGCTCAAAACCACCAGAGTCTCCTCATTACTGTTGTAATTGCTCTTTCTGTTTTCTCTCCCCTACCCTCATTCTTATTTCTTTCTATATTGACTCCATTTCCCCCCACTGTATCTACTTATAGGATTCTTCAGAATAAGCAAGACCCTAGTGTCAATACAAAGTTTTCAATATCCAAGGGTAGCTTTTGAGCATAGAAAGAACTTGGTTTTATTTACAGTTAACTGGGTTTAAAATTAATATTTGTTTGTTTAAATAAGTCATAATTTTAAAACCCAGTTTTCTTTAAGTTTTTAAGTTTAACTTAGTCTTGTTATTCTGTTTATGAATTTAGTAATTTTAGCCTAAAATAAAAACAATTTATTAATGTCCATTAACTCAAGTTACCAGACTAAATTCCCTGTGACTGTTATCAATTGGACCATTCCACTCTCCACCCTTTATTATTTGTTCTCCAAAAATCCACCCCCAATGAGTCATTTAAATATTTTTTTCTTTGCCAGCTGGCATGTTGTTATACTTTGTGGGTAGTAGGCACTGGAAAGACACTGGGTCAGAAAGGGACTTTTCTTCCTGGTTCCAGTGTGCTCCTCTTGGAAGTCTCCTGCAGCATGTGTGGACTCTCCAAGTGTCCAGCTACTGTGGCATGAGTGGCTTTTCCAAAGTCTAGAGCTTTCTGTGCAGAAGGAAGTATGCTCCTCTTGGAAGTCTCCTGCAGCATGTGTGGACTCTCTAAGTGTCCAGCTACTGTGGCATGAGTGGCTTTTCCAAAGTCTAGAGCTTTCTGTGCAGAAGGCTTTTCCACCTCCAGGCTCCTGCTGTCAGCAGCACCTGACAGCCAGAAACTTCCTTGCAGCACCCTCTCAGGAGCAGCATGCTTTTGGCAAGATATTTCTGCAAACAGCTGGCATCTTAGAGAGTGGATTTCTGGAAAGTTCCAGGGGGTGTATTTCCAGAAGTTACATCAGAGTACCACAGCAACTTCTCTGCCACCCAGTGAGCCATGATCATGCCCTCTCCAACAAGGTCTGTATCTCAGCCTTGGTAGACATCTTCTCACGTGCCACATCTCACCCAAGGGTAATACTGTTTCTTATACCTGCTATTACTATAGTCTTTATGGTTCTCTACTTCCTACTACACAGCGCCTTATTACCCCAATCCCCTGTTACAGATAATAACTCTTTGATTTCTATCTATTGGTTGGACCCTGACTGCTCTCCAGGATGTGGTATTTCAACCCTCATTTGTCCACTATATGATACAGCGTGGATTAAACAAGCTGTCCCATTTACAAACCTAATTCATGAAATATCCTTAGAATTTTAAACTTTACATATGTACTTAACAAATTTAATTTTCTTTTTAAGCACTTAAAATGCTTGAAAGGATAAACTTAAAATCCCAACATCTTTCCAAATACTTAAGCAATTCTCATAAATCTAAAAAATTAAATTTATAAATATAGAACATTTCAAATTTATGTGAACATTCTAATTTATCTACAAACTTAGTCAAATTCTTATAGAGTTTTCAACTTTAGCCATAAATCTAAAATCAATTACTGATTTAAATTTGACATCAGAAGGCTAATCATTCAAGTTTTCCAATATGCCAAGGCTATCTTAAACACTTTAAATAAAGAAATGTGGATTAGCTTGAACTTAATACAACAGTATTTGCACTATGGCTTTGAGGTTTATTCATTTCTGTATTTATATCCAAACTTTCCAAGGTAGAAAAGACACTTACCCAGCTATGGGACAGTTTTATTTCTGGTTAGCTAAGGTTACTGGATCAGCAATTCATACTCATGTTATATTCACTATCTTACACAGACTAAAGTAATAGTGTTACTTACTGGGCAAGACTTTGAGACTGCAGGAGAGAGAGATAGATGGGCTGCACTCCTCCAAGTCCTTCTTTCTGAAGCTCATATGAATATATTTAGTCCTTTTAAAAACTAGTCCCTATGTCAACAGGAGAATGAAAATTCATACCCCTCCTAATTCTTTCATGTTATTTGAGTAATTGCAATCCAGTGTTTTCATTCAGATGTCAACTAACTTCTGATGGGAAAGGCAGTCTCAGGCATGCAATCTTTTCATCCCAGTGAGGCTGCCTAAGAATGGGCCTTGGCCTGGAACACATCCTTACCTGGAGATACAGGCTTCACAGCCTGTGCTGGGCTTGTTGCCTTGCATGGGAATATCTTCTCCTGTGTCTGACTCAGGGCACACTCCTTTGTCCCGCTTAAGCATGGGTGTCTTATGGCACTTGGCCAGCCCCACTATTCTATCTGTCCCTTGTGTGGAGGGGACGGGTCCTTCTGCTGTAGCACAAGAGGGGTGTTTGCAGGCAATTGCCCTGTGTCTGCGGGCCAAGGGGGGACTGACACCCACTTTTGAAGCTGCTCTTGCTCTGTCTTCTCTATCTGAGCAAAGCCTTTTTGTGTCTGGTGCTTGACTGTGATGTGTTTTCCTTGGTGAGTGGAAGTGCCCAGACTTCTACTTCTGTTAACAGGTAACAGATTTCATGTGCCCAACAACTTTTTCCAATTCCTGAGTAAAGTCTGAATTTCTTCAGTAATTAGTCACAATTTAAAAATCATTTTAATGTCATTTGATTAGGTTGTACATTCCTACTCATATTTTTATCTGCTTCTTCAGGCCTCAAGTCTAAAGTACAATGAATAACATATTGAAGCTAACCCAGAAAGCCACAATCCTTCTGTCTGAGAAAAGGGTAGTGGGCTTATGGGCCGGGGTGGAGTTTGTGAAAATGTTCTCTTTCATTTCCATTACACTCATGTTTCTGAGATGAGATTGTTGTGACACAGGGAGTAGCTAGATAGGCTGTGTGAGGACTGAGGGCTCAAATGCGGTCATTGATGGCTTTATGCTGTCTCATCTCTTCACATCTTACCATAGGGTAAGACAGATTCTTATATCTGCTATTCCTATATTCTTTATAGCTCTCCTTACACGTGTCCTAGGTCACACCAGTCTTGGGAATAATCAAGACCTTCTGCTTGTTGGCTTGGCGCCCCTCAAGTATGACACCAAGACTGAAAACCTGGCCTCATGCCTTTCCCATAGATCCAGAATGGCTCATACATTTTACCTTTTTAAACTGCCTTTTATTGAGCACTCTGTTTTCCAGGCTCTGTGATATCACACTGTATAAATTGTCTTGTTTAATTCTCATATAAACACTATGAAATAGGTGTTTTTCACCACATTTTTATAGATGAAGAAACACACACCTACTATGCCTACCTCATGTCAGGTGCTCTGCTGGGCACTAGGGATAGAATGTGAGCAAACTAGTAGTCTCTGCCCTCCTGGAGTTTATAGTCAAGTGCATGGTCAGGAGGAGTACAGATTTCACACAGATGCATACATAATCACACACTGTGATCAACAAAACATGACCTCGGATGGGGGCAGATAAATCTTCCCTGAGAAAGTGATATTTTAGCTCAACCCAACGCTATCTACTGAACGTGTCCCCCCAAAATTCATAAGTTGAAACCCTCCAAATATCAATGTGATGATATTTGGAGATGTGGACTTCAGGAAATGCTTAGATTATGAGGGTGGCACCCTCATAAATGGCATTACTGCCCTTATAAAAGACTCCCCAGAGAGCTTGTTCACCCCTTCCTTCGGCCATGTGAGAGCATGGAGAAAAGACAACCATCTAAAAACCAGGAAGCAAGCCCTTATCACACACCAAATCTGCTGGTGCCTTGATCTTGGACTTCCCGGTCATTGGAACTGTGAGAAATAAATTTCTGTTATTTATAAGCCACTCAGTCTATGGTACTCTGATATTCAGCCTGAAAGAACTAAGACACTTGTATGTTTGACAGCAAAAATTTTTTAAAGCTCCCATTAGTTGAGAACTATCAAAAGCATGTGAATTTTAGATGCCAACAGACCTGAATTCAAATCCTAGCTCTAATTTTTACTCTCTGAATTAACCTGTCTGAGCTTCAGTTTCCTCATCTGTAAAGTAGCGATGATGATGATGATGTTTATAATGACAATGACAAGGACAGAGACCTCACAAGGTAGGGATTCAATGAGATTGTATATGTGAGCATTGAACAGTGTCTGCATCTAGATTTCAGTTTCTTTTTCCTTCCTCTTGCTCTGTCCAATTTTGTCTTTACCTTTGCTGGGCAGTCTTAATTCTGATTTCAAGAGCCTGGCTATAGGTCTCGAAGACCCTTTCCTTTTGGAAAGAGCATGGGACCTTCCTGAAAATAGGATTCCTAAAGGCATTTTCTCATGCCCAAATTCCCTAAGGTGGATATGCAGATTAGCTGGCCAGCTCACAAACTAAAGACCCGTTGCTTATGAGAGAAAACCTCTCACAATAAGCCAAAGATTAAAAAACAGACAAATTAATACAAAGCTTATCTTCCACAGCACTCTTGCCAATTTTTCTCAGCTC
>NW_007736730.1:39506-47599 GCF_000696425.1 Galeopterus variegatus
AGGGTTGCGATCCCGTTACCGGTCAGTAAAAAAGACAAAAAGGAAAAAAAAAATGAGCTAGACATACATGATGCCTTTTATGCAAAACTATATAAATATGTCATTGTTTCTGTGTGGTAGATTGGATTCTTGTTCCTAAGTCTTTACCTCTCTCCATATGTTATAATTTTTCAACCACACCTCTTGTCGTGTGACTTTTGTGATACAACCCTCAAGAGAGGCTGTTTCTCTGCTTCATTGATGTGTCACTTAGCCATTTAACTTGCTTTGGTCAATGAAATGTGGGCAGACATGAAAGTGGGCCAGGTCAAAGCCAGCGCTTTAAGACACATTGTGTGCTTGCACCCATTCTCTTATTTTTCTGTCATTCACCATGAGAAGAGCATGCCCCAGGGAGCTGCTAATCCAAGGAATATGAAAGAAACATGGAACTGACCAGATCCTAGCCCTCAGGCTGGAACCAAACCCAGTGTGGATCAGCTGAACTCCATACAAATCCTAGCCTACCTGCAGACCTATGAGGGCGAACACAAATGTTATGATAGTTTTTGTAGTGTGCATGTGTGCACGTGTGTGTATGTGTGTTTACTGTGGGAAATATACAGAACATCAAATTTACTATTTTATCTCCTTTTAAGTGTATAGGACTGTGTCATTCAGTATAGAACTTTTTTTGTCTTCCCCAACTGAAATTCTGTCCCCATTAAATTCTCACTCTTCTTTCCCCCTCCAGCCAGCCCCTGACAATCACCATTCTATTTTCTCTCTTTCCATGAGTTTGACAACTCTAGGAACCTCGTGTAAGAGGAATCATATTTTTCCAATGCTAATATATGTAGTATTAATCTGTTACTGCTGATTTTTTTTTAAAAAAGGAACTTGAATAGACATTTCTCAAAAGAAGATATACTAATGTATATTGGTAGTACTAATGTGTCTTTCTTGTGGCTGGTTTACTTCACTTAACATGATGTCTTCAAGGTTCATTTGAGTGGTAGCATGTATCAGAATTTCCTTCCTTTTTAAGGCTGAATAACATATCGTTGTATATATATATACCACATTTTGTTTATCCATTCATCTGTCAACGGACACTCGGATTGTGAGTGTAGATTGCTTCTACTTTGGGGCTGTTGTGAATAATACTGCTATGTACATAGGTGTACAAATCTCTGTTAGAGTTCCTGATTTCACTTCTTGCTAGTACATGCCCAGAAGTGGAGTTCCTGGATCATATGGTAATTTTATGTTTAATTTCTTGCCATGCTGTTCTCCACAGTGGCTGGATCATTTTACATTGCTGGATTATTCATTTCACCAGCATGGCATAAGGGTTTCAATTTCTCCACATCCTTCCCAACACTTGCTATTCTCTTTAATTTTTTAAAATAATAGTCATCCTGCTGGATGTGAAGTGATATCTCATTGTGGTTTTGATTTACATTTTCCTAATGACTAGTGATGTTGAGCATCGTTTCATGGGCTTATTGGCTATTAGTATATCTTCTTTTGAGAAATGTCTGTTCAAGTTCCTTTTTTTAAAAAAAAGTCAGCAGTAACAGATTAATACTAAATATATTAGCATTTCCTAATGACTAGTGATGTTGAGCATCGTTTCATGGGCTTATTGGCTATTAGTATATCTTCTTTTGAGAAATGTCTGCTCAAGTTCCTTTTTTTAAAAAAAAGTCAGCAGTAACAGATTAATACTAAATATATTAGCATTGGAAAAATATGCATAAAAAGGGGATAGTGGTTATTACTTGTAGAAACTCCAGTGAGTTTTGTTATCCCTTTTATGCCATTCAGTGTTATTTGAATATTTTTACAATGATGCTGCATCATTTTTATAATTAGAGAAAATAAGTTTTTATTCATGTAAATAAATTAATTAATTACCTAGACCAGAGTTGGCGAACAAGTGGTTCCAAGCCCGTATTTGGATCATAGTTAACTTTTGAGTGGCCCACAGAGAAAGCTTAAAAACAAAGAAGTTTCATAAACTATTTAAAAATAAAATTTCATAGATTTCTAGCTTCTCTTGGGAAAAGTTATGAAGAAACTCAGGTAACACTGGGCCTGTTTCCATCATGCCTGCATCTGCTCTGTACTGAGCCATACTGAACAGCAACAACCTGTCTTCCCTGCCACCCTGTCACTTGTCATGGAAGTCCCATTTGCATTTTCCCATTTGCATCCAGAGAAGCCTGAGGTCAAATTGTGTCTCTCTTTTGGTTTCTGGGTGACCTTACATAAATATCTAAATTCCTCAAAACCTCTGCTTTCTTATTTATAAAATGGGGTTTTCCATTTTACAGGGTTCTGTGAAGATTACAAGAAACAATATCTATGAAAATGTTGGTCTTTTGAATGCTTTTTAGAAGATAAATATGATGCTAAATACTTTATACTCATTATCTCTGGACCCATCATTTCCAACAATCCCTACATACTCTTCCTTCAGATATCTATGTGCTGTGTCCCTGCCTCCTTCAAATCTTTGCTTTAAAGTCATCTTCTCAGTGAGACCTATTCTGATCATTACTCTATTTACTTTTTCTCTCTGTTTCATTTGAATAGCTTCTAGACAATGTTTTCAAGTTCACTAGTTTCTTCTTCCTCTATTAGTCTAATCTACTGTTAATTCTATCTGGTGTATTTTTAATCTCATTCATTACAGTTTTCATCTCTAGAAATTTGATATGGGTCTTTTTCACTATCTTTCATGTCTTTACTTAGCTTTTGGAACATATGGAAAATACCTATAACAATGTTTTCAAGTTCACTAGTTTCTTCTTCCTCTATTAGTCTAATCTACTGTTAATTCTATCTGGTGTATTTTTAATCTCATTCATTACAGTTTTTATCTCTAGAAATTTGATATGGGTTTTTTTCACTATCTTTCATGTCTTTACTTAGCTTTTGGAACATATGGAAAATACCTATAACAATTGTTTTAATATTCTTGCCTGCTAATTCTAACATTTGTGTCAATTCTGTGTTGGTTTTAATTGTTTTTCTTCTTATTTCTTGTGGTTTTGCATTTCTAATAATTTTTCATTAAATGTCAGATATTATGAATTTTTCTTTGTTGGGTAGTGAACATTTTTGTAGTTTTATAAATATTCTTGAGCTTTATTTTGGGTTGCATCTTAATTACTTGGAAGCAGTTAAATCCTTTTGGGTTTTGTTCTTAAGGTTTGTTAGGTGAGACCGGGGCAGTAGTAAGCCTAGGGCTAATTATTTTGCATTACTCAGTCAAGAACTTTCTGAGTAATGTGTTCAATTTTTGATAAATTATGAAGTTTTCCCAGTTTTGCTAGTGAGAATGGGCACTATTCACAGCCCTTGGCAATTGTTTCCTCTAATCCTTTTGGGTGGTTAATTCCCTGGTCTCAAATGCTTGTGCTGGTGAGCACACAACTGAAGACTCTAGGAGAATTTTCTGAAAATCTCTGAAGTTCTCTCTCTGTGCGTCTTCCCCCTGTCTGGTACTGCGTCTGCCACCTCTGGTTGCCTTAGTCTCTCTGGAACCCCAGCTTGCTCTTCTCCACTCTGGATGTCCACCAGCTTCTGCCTGGGTTCCCACTCCCTGAGACATAGCCTGGACATTTTCTCAAGGAAATAAGCTGGGACAATCACCAGCCTCACCTTGTTTTGTTTCCCATTTCTGAGGGATCACTGTCCTTTTTTTGCCTCGTGTCCAGTATCTTGAAAAACCAATGTTTTATATAGTTAGTTTAATTTTTTGGTTATTTCAGGCAGAAAAGTAAATCCAGCCTTTCCTTGTCTTGGCCAGAAGAGGAAGTCTTTAATTATTCATTCACCTTAATTATTTTTTTAAAAATATAGTCTTATGTATGTATCACAATAAAGGTTAGAGGACTTAAATTTATTTCTGTCCTTTATTGACAAGGGAAAGCTACATTTGGCATGCGTTCTGGCCACTGCTATTTGACATTTTAATGCTAAATTTAAAATTTTGGAAACAGAAACTACACAAAAACATGGAACTAATTATCTTTTCTGTAAATGGAGCACCATTAGCATAAGAACTAAAATAGAGAATGCTTCTCTTTTCCTTTCTGAGTGTCTGACGTTGGAGAGGGCAGGAAAACATCTGCACATAATTGGAATCACCAGAAAGCCACAGACAGACAAGTTGAATTTCAGGGCATTCTTTATCACCGTCAGTAAGATTATTAATTAGACAAAAGAATACATTGTATAAAGCATGAGAATAAGTTGGTGTCATTGTGAAGGACAGCTCTTTGAGGTGTCATGCTAGATGGAAATGAATAGTGACTACATTGATTCTTCCCTCTGGAGTTGTGAGACCATACATGACCAGAGTGATAAACAAAAGGCTTAACTAAGCAGGAGAGGCTGCATTTATATAGTCTTCAGAGGGGGAGCTGAGCTCGGGTTGCTTGATATAACACAGTGTAGGCTATGAAGTGGGCTAAGGGCTGTGGCATCTGGAATTTCCTCAAATAGTTTGGGTGTGGAGGTGGAGATGAAGAAGCAGATGAGAAGGGACATGTATCTGCCTAATTATCATCAGTAATTATGTCTAGAGACATTTCTAGTATTTTTAAAGTGATTCCAGATCATTTGCTTATCTTCAGCCTGATACCTATGTTTATATCTTGGGTTCAGTTTTTATATTACAAATTGAAATCGATATTATCAACTTTAGTCTGAACAGTTTAATTTGGTTGTACCTCTTGTATCTAATTGAACAGGTAATGTTTTTGTTTTCTTCACATCATATATAAATATTTCACATAGGGGAGAGTGAAGGGTGATAATATTGGTATTAGCAGATAAAACTTACTGGCTCAGTATGGGCTAAGTTCTTTACATGCATTAACTCATTTAATGATATCAACAGCCACAACATGGGATATTTTAGCACTTGTAGATAAGGCTTATTGAGCTTAAATAAATTGCCCAAAGTCATACATTTTATGAATAGTGAATCTGAAAAGCCTCATATTCTCTTCTGAAAATATGGGTGTTTATTGGATTCACGTTGATTGTTGTTAGTGCTAAATGAGATAATGTGTGAAAAATTCTTAGCTCTTGTGCTTAGCACAGAGTAAGCACCCAACACATGATAGATAAGCACTACCTTCATTATTATCAGTGTTTTGCTCAAGGTCACACAGGAAGTTGGAGCCAGGAATTAAAAGTCACATCTTCTTATCCCAGAGCCTCAGTTTTTAACCACTACTCTCCCGCCTGTAATTTTAAAATTATTGTAATCTATTTCATACAAGCTTTGATGTGATTAGAGGCATGCCTTCAGTTCCTGGCAGGAAGATCTGACAAACAGAAAAGTTTAAAAGAAAAAAGCAAGATAGAGTCATAGGAAAGGACATCATGGCTTCCAGAGGAGCAGACTTCTTTATGAAAGACTCTCTAGAAGCTGTCCTGCCTACCCCAAACCTGGGATAGGATAGCATGCTAAGATCAGACCAGCGGATGACTTGCCAATCATGCCTTCAGAAATTACTGTGGATATCAGTCGAATTAGAAACATGGAATGACCAGAAGGTAGCATGTAGTCTTGCATGACTACACATTGATCAGTTCAGTAGGTGGCTCATAAGGTCAGCAAGACCAAGAAGAGAGATGTGACCAGAAGATCACAGACCTTGCTAGGCATGGGTGAGGTTCCTTGAAGTTTTCTGGTGACTTCAAGCGTCATGAGAGAGAGAGAGAGAGACAGAGAGAGAATATAAAGGAAACATAATCCTGACAAAAAATAAAGCATCAGGCCAAAAGATGAGTGTGACAAAAATGAAATGCAATAGCAGTAACAAGAACAGTAGTGGGTGTCACTGTTGTGCTATGACTCTCCTCCCTTAATCAGAGCCAGCTCACTCAGAGGGCACACAAAAGGTAATAGTGAGTGATGGGTGCTACTTGAGGGATTACCTCAGCTTTCTCTCCCACTTCCCTGATTGGCCTGTTATTCTCTGCTACTTCTTTTTAAATAGATTTTATTTTTTAGTGAAGCTTTATGTTCACAGCAAAATTGAATGGAAAGTGCAGAGATTTCCATATCCCCCCCCTGCCTCCACACATACACAGCCTCCCCCGTTATCAACATCCCCCACCAGCGTGGTGCACTTGTGGCATCATTATCTCCCAGAGTCCATAGTTTGCATTAGGATTCATTCTTAGTGTTGTACATTCTATGGGTTTGGACAAACTTATGATGACATGTATCCATCATTATAGTATCATATGTGAGTAGAGTCGTTTCACTGCCTTCAAAAATCCTTTGTACTCTGGGCTGGCCCGGTGGCGCACTGCTACAGTGCGCCGCTTGGGAGCGTGGCGGCGCTCCCGCCGAGGGTTCGGATCCCACATGCAGACCGGTTCCCGCTCACTGGCTGAGCGAGGTGCGGGTGCAACACTGAGGGTTGCGATCCCGTTGCTGGTCTTGGTCCGGTACGGGGGTGACACTGAGGGTTGCGGTCCGTTGCCGGACACGGAAAAAGACAAAAAGGAAAAAAAAAANAAACAGACAAATTAATACAAAGCTTATCTTCCACAGCACTCTTGCCAATTTTTCTCAGCTCTGATTCTACGGGGTTTCATCTTTCTTAGGGAAATTCAGAGACTTCTGCTCATTGCCACTGATTATGCTGCTCCCCCTGCTTGCTGTGCAGGTCGACGCAGCCTTGCTGGGACTGCCAGCCCAGGATGCAATTACTGCCAATTGCATTGGGATGTTTGGTGTGAGAGAGTGCCCTGTTACAGAACACACAGAGGGAAGCAAAACACTGATTATTTAATTTGCATTGTTTTTCCATGAGTCTAAAGAAACTCCCTTCTGCAAGGAACACAGAGGCAAAATGATTAAGACAGAACAGCCAGAACAGGATGAAATAAACATAGTTGCTTAAAAGAAAAGGGGGGAAACAAACCCATGGAAGCAGAAGCAGTCATAAAAAACAATGTTATTTAAGTAATACTATATGTCTTTTGCCTTATCATTCTGATTACATTCAATTAATCTACAAAATTGAAAGGTAACGAGCAGTATTTCCTTAAAGCACATTAAATAATCGTGTCAAAATGCAAATTTATTCATTAAGTATAGATGAGATTGTTAAATATTCATGAATTGTTGCTCACAGTATATAATTAATCCCATGGTCTTTGTGTCCAATGCATTGAGAAGATAAAGGGTTATACCATCACTATTATAAACTGATACTGTTCCCCAAAATACCCCTCAGGGCAAAGGTTAGGGACCCAACAGACCCCAGACTGGAACTTCATTTTATCAATACTTTATATTGCATTTTAATAGGAACTTGGCTATCTGATGACACAAGATTTATATTTCCGACTCCTGCTGTCTGATAATCTAGGTGGGAAATAAATATTTCAGGCTTGAAGAAGCTCTTGCTTGGCCTGAATATACTAGATCTAAAATTCTCTTTTGTTTTATTTTTGACCTTGAGCGAATGGAAGCATTTTATAGAAGTATCTCTCTTAAGCAGAAAACGTCATGTTTTTACCTCTTTAGCTACTACCTACCCACACCCACCCTCTTTATTTTATTTTTTTTTTTAAGCTCAGTCCTCTCATCTGGGGTAGAACACTTTGGTTTTAGAATCTCTTGAAAACACAGCTCATTTTCTCTACATGGCCCATCTTATCTAGGGCCATATGAAGTTTGAAAATCATTTCTCTCCCTAAATGGCTAATATATCTTTGTAGGTTCTGAAAAGTTAAAGCCACCCATTCATAGTGTTTCTTATTTATTTTCTAGGTTAATTGTATCAACATTTATTTTGATTCACAGTTATTATCGATCCTGGGGAAACCCACAAGTACGAAGTAGCAAATGAAAAAACATTAAGATTTTTACCAAAAGTCAGAGAAACTGTAAGTTTTATTTCTCCTCTTATATTTTCCTAAGTTTATTAATAAAACTTTGTAGCATTTGGAAGTTTTAAAGCCAGGATCCTGGTTCTTCTAATTTTGTAGCTTATCAAAAATGAGCTAGACATGGGCCGGCCCGGTGGCGCACTGGAGAGTGCGCCACTTGGGAGCGCGGCGGCGCTCCC
>NW_007736730.1:47660-53967 GCF_000696425.1 Galeopterus variegatus
TAAGGGTTTCAATTTCTCCACATCCTTCCCAACACTTGCTATTCTCTTTAATTTTTTAAAATAATAGTCATCCTGCTGGATGTGAAGTGATATCTCATTGTGGTTTTGATTTACATTTTCCTAATGACTAGTGATGTTGAGCATCGTTTCATGGGCTTATTGGCTATTAGTATATCTTCTTTTGAGAAATGTCTGCTCAAGTTCCTTTTTTTAAAAAAAAGTCAGCAGTAACAGATTAATACTAAATATATTAGCATTGGAAAAATATGCATAAAAAGGGGATAGTGGTTATTACTTGTAGAAACTCCAGTGAGTTTTGTTATCCCTTTTATGCCATTCAGTGTTATTTGAATATTTTTACAATGATGCTGCATCATTTTTATAATTAGAGAAAATAAGTTTTTATTCATGTAAATAAATTAATTAATTACCTAGACCAGAGTTGGCGAACAAGTGGTTCCAAGCCCGTATTTGGATCATAGTTAACTTTTGAGTGGCCCACAGAGAAAGCTTAAAAACAAAGAAGTTTCATAAACTATTTAAAAATAAAATTTCATAGATTTCTAGCTTCTCTTGGGAAAAGTTATGAAGAAACTCAGGTAACACTGGGCCTGTTTCCATCATGTCTGCATCTGCTCTGTACTGAGCCATACTGAACAGCAACAACCTGTCTTCCCTGCCACCCTGTCACTTGTCATGGAAGTCCCATTTGCATTTTCCCATTTGCATCCAGAGAAGCCTGAGGTCAAATTGTGTCTCTCTTTTGGTTTCTGGGTGACCTTACATAAATATCTAAATTCCTCAAAACCTCTGCTTTCTTATTTATAAAATGGGGTTTTCCATTTTACAGGGTTCTGTGAAGATTACAAGAAACAATATCTATGAAAATGTTGGTCTTTTGAATGCTTTTTAAAAGATAAATATGATGCTAAATACTTTATACTCATTATCTCTGGACCCATCATTTCCAACAATCCCTACATACTCTTCCTTCAGATATCTATGTGCTGTGTCCCTGCCTCCTTCAAATCTTTGCTTTAAAGTCATCTTCTCAGTGAGACCTATTCTGATCATTACTCTATTTACTTTTTCTCTCTGTTTCATTTGAATAGCTTCTAGACAATGTTTTCAAGTTCACTAGTTTCTTCTTCCTCTATTAGTCTAATCTACTGTTAATTCTATCTGGTGTATTTTTAATCTCATTCATTACAGTTTTCATCTCTAGAAATTTGATATGGGTCTTTTTCACTATCTTTCATGTCTTTACTTAGCTTTTGGAACATATGGAAAATACCTATAACAATTGTTTTAATATTCTTGCCTGCTAATTCTAACATTTGTGTCAATTCTGTGTTGGTTTTAATTGTTTTTCTTCTTATTTCTTGTGGTTTTGCATTTCTAATAATTTTTCATTAAATGTCAGATATTATGAATTTTTCTTTGTTGGGTAGTGAACATTTTTGTAGTTTTATAAATATTCTTGAGCTTTATTTTGGGTTGCATCTTAATTACTTGGAAGCAGTTAAATCCTTTTGGGTTTTGTTCTTAAGGTTTGTTAGGTGAGACCGGGGCAGTAGTAAGCCTAGGGCTAATTATTTTGCATTACTCAGTCAAGAACTTTCTGAGTAATGTGTTCAATTTTTGATAAATTATGAAGTTTTCCCAGTTTTGCTAGTGAGAATGGGCACTATTCACAGCCCTTGGCAATTGTTTCCTCTAATCCTTTTGGGTGGTTAATTCCCTGGTCTCAAATGCTTGTGCTGGTGAGCACACAACTGAAGACTCTAGGAGAATTTTCTGAAAATCTCTGAAGTTCTCTCTCTGTGCGTCTTCCCCCTGTCTGGTACTGCGTCTGCCACCTCTGGTTGCCTTAGTCTCTCTGGAACCCCAGCTTGCTCTTCTCCACTCTGGATGTCCACCAGCTTCTGCCTGGGTTCCCACTCCCTGAGACATAGCCTGGACATTTTCTCAAGGAAATAAGCTGGGACAATCACCAGCCTCACCTTGTTTTGTTTCCCATTTCTGAGGGATCACTGTCCTTTTTTTGCCTCGTGTCCAGTATCTTGAAAAACCAATGTTTTATATAGTTAGTTTAATTTTTTGGTTATTTCAGGCAGAAAAGTAAATCCAGCCTTTCCTTGTCTTGGCCAGAAGAGGAAGTCTTTAATTATTCATTCACCTTAATTATTTTTTTAAAAATATAGTCTTATGTATGTATCACAATAAAGGTTAGAGGACTTAAATTTATTTCTGTCCTTTATTGACAAGGGAAAGCTACATTTGGCATGCGTTCTGGCCACTGCTATTTGACATTTTAATGCTAAATTTAAAATTTTGGAAACAGAAACTACACAAAAACATGGAACTAATTATCTTTTCTGTAAATGGAGCACCATTAGCATAAGAACTAAAATAGAGAATGCTTCTCTTTTCCTTTCTGAGTGTCTGACGTTGGAGAGGGCAGGAAAACATCTGCACATAATTGGAATCACCAGAAAGCCACAGACAGACAAGTTGAATTTCAGGGCATTCTTTATCACCGTCAGTAAGATTATTAATTAGACAAAAGAATACATTGTATAAAGCATGAGAATAAGTTGGTGTCATTGTGAAGGACAGCTCTTTGAGGTGTCATGCTAGATGGAAATGAATAGTGACTACATTGATTCTTCCCTCTGGAGTTGTGAGACCATACATGACCAGAGTGATAAACAAAAGGCTTAACTAAGCAGGAGAGGCTGCATTTATATAGTCTTCAGAGGGGGAGCTGAGCTCGGGTTGCTTGATATAACACAGTGTAGGCTATGAAGTGGGCTAAGGGCTGTGGCATCTGGAATTTCCTCAAATAGTTTGGGTGTGGAGGTGGAGATGAAGAAGCAGATGAGAAGGGACATGTATCTGCCTAATTATCATCAGTAATTATGTCTAGAGACATTTCTAGTATTTTTAAAGTGATTCCAGATCATTTGCTTATCTTCAGCCTGATACCTATGTTTATATCTTGGGTTCAGTTTTTATATTACAAATTGAAATCGATATTATCAACTTTAGTCTGAACAGTTTAATTTGGTTGTACCTCTTGTATCTAATTGAACAGGTAATGTTTTTGTTTTCTTCACATCATATATAAATATTTCACATAGGGGAGAGTGAAGGGTGATAATATTGGTATTAGCAGATAAAACTTACTGGCTCAGTATGGGCTAAGTTCTTTACATGCATTAACTCATTTAATGATATCAACAGCCACAACATGGGATATTTTAGCACTTGTAGATAAGGCTTATTGAGCTTAAATAAATTGCCCAAAGTCATACATTTTATGAATAGTGAATCTGAAAAGCCTCATATTCTCTTCTGAAAATATGGGTGTTTATTGGATTCACGTTGATTGTTGTTAGTGCTAAATGAGATAATGTGTGAAAAATTCTTAGCTCTTGTGCTTAGCACAGAGTAAGCACCCAACACATGATAGATAAGCACTACCTTCATTATTATCAGTGTTTTGCTCAAGGTCACACAGGAAGTTGGAGCCAGGAATTAAAAGTCACATCTTCTTATCCCAGAGCCTCAGTTTTTAACCACTACTCTCCCGCCTGTAATTTTAAAATTATTGTAATCTATTTCATACAAGCTTTGATGTGATTAGAGGCATGCCTTCAGTTCCTGGCAGGAAGATCTGACAAACAGAAAAGTTTAAAAGAAAAAAGCAAGATAGAGTCATAGGAAAGGACATCATGGCTTCCAGAGGAGCAGACTTCTTTATGAAAGACTCTCTAGAAGCTGTCCTGCCTACCCCAAACCTGGGATAGGATAGCATGCTAAGATCAGACCAGCGGATGACTTGCCAATCATGCCTTCAGAAATTACTGTGGATATCAGTCGAATTAGAAACATGGAATGACCAGAAGGTAGCATGTAGTCTTGCATGACTACACATTGATCAGTTCAGTAGGTGGCTCATAAGGTCAGCAAGACCAAGAAGAGAGATGTGACCAGAAGATCACAGACCTTGCTAGGCATGGGTGAGGTTCCTTGAAGTTTTCTGGTGACTTCAAGCGTCATGAGAGAGAGAGAGAGAGACAGAGAGAGAATATAAAGGAAACATAATCCTGACAAAAAATAAAGCATCAGGCCAAAAGATGAGTGTGACAAAAATGAAATGCAATAGCAGTAACAAGAACAGTAGTGGGTGTCACTGTTGTGCTATGACTCTCCTCCCTTAATCAGAGCCAGCTCACTCAGAGGGCACACAAAAGGTAATAATGAGTGATGGGTGCTACTTGAGGGATTACCTCAGCTTTCTCTCCCACTTCCCTGATTGACCTGTTATTCTCTGCTACTTCTTTTTAAATAGATTTTATTTTTTAGTGAAGCTTTATGCTCACAGCAAAATTGAATGGAAAGTGCAGAGATTTCCATATCCCCCCACTGCCTCCACACATACACAGCCTCCCCCGTTATCAACATCCCCCACCAGAGTGGTGCACTTGTGGCATCATTATCTCCCAGAGTCCATAGTTTGCATTAGGATTCATTCTTAGTGTTGTACATTCTATGGGTTTGGACAAACTTATGATGACATGTATCCACCATTATAGTATCATATGTGAGTAGAGTCGTTTCACCGCCTTCAAAAATCCTTTGTACTCTGGGCTGGCCCGGTGGCGCACTGCTACAGTGCGCCGCTTGGGAGCGTGGCAGCGCTCCCGCCGAGGGTTCGGATCCCACATGCAGACTGGTTCCCGCTCACTGGCTGAGCGAGGTGCGGGCGCAACACTGAGGGTTGCGATCCCGTTACTGGTCTCAGTCCGGTACGGGGGCGACACTGAGGGTTGCAGTCCGTTGCCGGACACGGAAAAAGACAAAAAGGAAAAAAAAAAATCCTTTGTACTCTGCCTGTTTATCCCTCTCTCCCACCTAACAAATTAAAACAGCCTATTGATATGTCTTTATAAATAACTAACTTTTGGCTCTGTTGATTTTCTTTATTGCTTTTCTATTTTCTAATTAATTAGTGTTTCCTCTTTACTGTTTCCATCCTACTTTCTTTGGGTTTCTTTTGCTATTCTTTTTCTCCCTTCTTGAGGTAGATGCTTAGTTCATAGCTTTCCAGCTTTTCTTCATTCCTAATCAATGGATTTGAAACAATATATTTTCCTCTATGACTATCTTTTGCTGAATCAAATAAGACTTTAATATGTCATGTCTTCTTTATCATCCAATTAAAATATTTTCTATTTTCCATTGTGATTTTTCTCTTTGACCCATGGGTTATTTGGAAGCAGATATATTGTTTGATTTCCAAATATTTGGTGATTCTCTAGGTATCCTTCTTTTTTTTTTTTGTCTTTCTTCATGTCCGGCAACGGATCGCAACCCTCAGTGTCGCGCCCGCAACTCGCTCAGCCAGTGAGCGGGAACCGGTCTGTATGTGGGATCCGAACCCTCGGCGGGAGCGCCGCCGCGCTCCCAAGCGGCGCACTGTAGCAGTGCGCCACCGGGCCAGCCCGGTATCCTTCTTTTTAAATTTATAGCATTATTTCACTCTTACAAGACAAACCTTGGTACAGCTTCAGTCCTTTGAGATGGTTAGAGACTTGTTTCATGGTTCGTCATATATTCAATTTTGGAAACTCTTTCTAGTGTACTTTAAAAGAATGAGTATTATTTTGAGATGCAATGTTCCATATATTTCAATTAGAATAGTTTTGTTAATTACATTGATCAAAAGTTCTAAATTCTTGTTGGTTTTTAAATTACTTTTTCTATGAGTTACTGAGCATAGTTTGTTAAAATCTCCTAGTATGATTGTGGACGTGTCCACTTCTCATTTTATTTCTGTAAGTTTTTGCTGTGTATATTTTGAAACTCCATTATTAGGTGTTGAAACTGATATATGTTTGGTGGACTGACCATTTTACCATGGAATGTCCTACTTTATATCTACTAATACTATTTTGCCTTCAAGCCTACTTTGGTATTGGTCTAGAGATGTTAACTCTGTTCTGACTAGTGTTTGTACAGTATATCTGTTTTTATATTTTGATGTTCAACTATTCCATGTACAGTACTTATATTTAAGGTGTATCTCTTATTTGAAGCATATTTTTTCTGTATCACTGTCATTTAGTTTATTCAATTTATTTACCATTATATTGGAGTTTGAACCTACCATCTTACTGTTTGTATTATGTTTGTTTTCTGTTCCTTTGTCTATATTGCTTTCTTTTGGATTAAGTATTCTTTTTTTTTTTGTCTTTTATCTTTTTCCGTGTCCAGCAACGGATCGCAACCCTCAGTGTTG
>NW_007736730.1:54225-56692 GCF_000696425.1 Galeopterus variegatus
TGAATGATATGAGGAATTTAGAAAACTAATTCTATTTACCCTGTTTATGCCTACTAGTTATTATGTTACACATTTATGTTTAACATACATTTTAAATTCCACAGATTTATCATTATTACTGTTTTATGCCATCAGTATTCACTTACTTACATATTTATCCTTTCTATTGCTCTTCACTACTTCATAAATTTCTGTGTATCCATTTGGGAGATTTTATCTTCTGCCTTGGAAAATCCTTTGATATTTATTTCAGCCCAGGTTTACTGGTGAAAAATTCACTCTAGTGAACATGTCTTTGCTTTGACTTCATATTTACAGGATATTATCACTGGTTATAAAATTCAAGATGGGCACCTTTGGAGATACTGTTACACTATCTTCTGATTTCATCATTTCTATTGAGAAGCCAGCTGTCATTATGATTGCTGCTCCTTTGAAATTAATGTGATTTTTTTCCTCTGGCTGCTTGTAAGATTTTCTCCTTGCCTTTGATTTTTCTCCAGTTATAGTATGAGGTACCTAAGTGTTATTTTCTTTGTACTTTATCCTTCTTGGAGTTTAAAGTATTTCTTCAGTCCATGGCTTGATGTTTTACTTGTTTTAGAAAATTTCTTGGCCATATATCTTCAAATATTCTCCCTCTCTTCTCCATTTAGAACTTCAATTACATTAATGTTAATCTTTTTCCCTGTTCTTCAGGCTGGATATTACTATGACCTGTTTGTCTTCTAGTTCACTAGTTCTCTCTTCAGCTACGTCTAATTTGCTATGAAACCCATCTTTTGAGTTTTTATTTTCAGTTTTTAAAGTTTTCTGTTGTAGAATATCCACTTGATTTTTTTTTAGTTATCTGCTGAATTGTTCATCATGCCATAGTTTTTCTTGAATATATTAGGAACAATTATTTTTGTTTTGTATAGGATAACCGCAATATTTTTATTCTCCATAGGCTCATTTCCATTGTCTGCCATTTCCCTTGCTGGTCTCTTTGACTAATTTGCCCAATAGATTTTTACTAATTTTTTTTTTTTTTTTTTAGCCTTTGCATGTCAAAAATACAGAAATAATTTGTCTCTGGGTCATATTATTTTTCTTGGGGAGGGTTTATTTTTTTCTTGTCAGGGAGTTAGGCTGGGGGCAGATCACTTTAATGCAATGTGAGGTTGAAATGTGAATTGTTTCGTGTGGGCTGGTCTATTTCTTGTTACCCTTTCTTCTAGTGAGTAGTCCTTCAAGGATCTCAACTGAAAGCCTTAGATGTTTACCAGAGCCCCTTCTCTTTGTGGTGACCTGAACTTGAACTTTTTACTCCCAAGCCCCATGAGACTGCTGAAAATTTTGCTTTGCTTTCCAGCGCCTTAGAGGCTGCCTACAAATCAGCAAATCTTTGAAGGGAAAAGCAGAACTAAATGTCAGGCCTACCTCTTTGTACTTCCTTTCTCTGAGAATCTTGTCTCCTAATATCCTTGTTCCTGATGGCTCCCCAGTGTTTTCCAACAGATTTTTTTTGGTTCATATTTATCCAGCCTTTCCAGTTGTTCTTGACAGTAAAGGTTAGTCTTGTACAAGTTAATATGCCATCGCTGGAATAAGAAACTCTATTGTGCTTTACAAATTACAATTTTTGGTATACACATTTTATCTTTACTACTAGGTGATAAATTCCTAGAAAGCAGGTATACTTTTTTACTTGTAACACCTTGCCCTGCATGTGGTATATGCTCCTATTTACTGACTGACTGAATTAATGAAAAAGAATAATGCTAAACTCATTTTCTTCAGGAGTTAAAATTTCACATAAAAATGCTATTGACGAGTCATTGTGATAAATGAATATAGGCTCAGAAAAGTGAAAAGCCAAACTACATCAAAGTTTCAAAATAATGTCAGAAGAGTCAGACACAGAAATTCTGAAAACCTTTAACTCCCCAGGATTTATTCATTCTACATGAAATAGGTGTTCTCCTAGTGACACTTTGATCCAACATCCTCGTGTTGTCAGAGTTCAGAAGCCTCAAGGCCTCAAAGTGCTTCTCTGATTTTGATCCAAAACCGTAATCAGGTTTTGATCCATTTCAGAAAAGAGGCCTAATCTCTGGAGTCCAGCAGCAGCCACGGCACCAAGGAATCATCATGGCTCATGCGTAGATCAAAGGCCAGTGAGGCACGAACAACTGATCAGAGTGTTGCTGAGCATGTTTGTCCACTTTCTCCTTCCTTCTCTTTGATTATTTGGCATAACAATATTTATTTCTTCTTTTCTAGTCTTTTGAATTACAGTTGTTGCTATTGTTATTCATTTAAGAAATACTTTGAGTGTTTACCATGTGCTAACTCTCATGCAAATACTAGGGCTGAGGGAAGCAGAGAGGGATATGAAAAGTATTAAATAGAACCCTTGTTTCCAAAATAGGGGAGACAGGGGTGTGTGTGTGTGTGTGTGTGTGTGTGTGTGTGTGTGTGTGTG
>NW_007736730.1:58709-59196 GCF_000696425.1 Galeopterus variegatus
CCTTTTCAAGAATGTCATAAAAATGGAATCATACGGTGTGTAACTTTTTAGTAGTGGATTAATTCCCATAGAATAATGCATTTGAGATTCATCCATGCTGTTGTGTGAATGGAAGTTTAGTTCTTTTTATTGAAGAGTAATGTTTCATTGTGTGGATATACCACAATTAATTCATTCACCTGTTGAAGTACATTTTGGTTTAGGGTGATCACTAATAATATTGATATAAATATTCATGTACAGGTTTTTGTTCTGGACATAAATTATTTCCTTATATGTGTAGGAGGTCACATTGCCAGGTCATAGGGCAAGTTTATAGTTTATATTATAAGAAATGGTTTCCAGTGTGGCTGTACCATTTTGCATTATCTCCTACAATATATGTAGAACTGCGCAGGTTGTTACACATCCTCACAAACACTTAATATATGTGATATTTTGTTACTTTTTGTTGCTTTGATTTTGTTTTTTTGTTAGTTGGATTTTT
>NW_007736730.1:60645-60934 GCF_000696425.1 Galeopterus variegatus
TTAAGTGCATAAATGTCATTGAAAGGATAATTTGAAACCAAGGGCAGTCAGTGCCTTGATTACAAGACATACAAGAATGCAAGACACCTGTGAAGAATTGTTTCCTCCACATTTATGCCTAGATATTTCTTTTTCTTAAATGTAGCTGTTATAAATGGCCTTTTTTCCCCCTTTTTCTTGCTTTATCTCACTGGGTAGTTCTTCTAGTACAATGACAAATAGGAATGATGAAAGCAAACATCCTTGCCTTGTTATTGAATGTTGGTGAAAAGCATTCAGTCTTTCACCA
>NW_007736731.1:0-747 GCF_000696425.1 Galeopterus variegatus
TTTAACGAGGAGGCAGTGGAAGTCGAGCATGGACACGTGACGTCTAGCCGGGGCACAGCTGCCAGGACCGCAGAGCAGGCTGCTCTCACCTCCCTGCCCGCCAGCGCCACCCACGTGCACCCCATGTGCAGCCTCTTCTTCCATCTCTCAGGACAGCGGCACTGGCTGCGGCTGAGTCATGATTTCTGCTTCTCGTTTAAAACCCTTATTGCCCTTGCTCTGTGCGATCCTTGTGTTAAACCGAGCGGGGGAACCGGCAACACAGATCAGGGAGACACACACGGTCTTTCTAAGCAGCCNTGTCAACCGCTTATTTTACTTGCTTAATGTGTTCAAGATTCATCCATGTTGTAGCACGTGACAGGTTTTCCTTTAAGACCGAATAAGATTCCATGTGTGCATATACCACATTTCATTTCTCCATTCATGCATCCGTGGGCACGTGGCTATTGGAATCATGCTGCTATGAACACAGGTGTGCAAAGATCTACTTGAGATCCTGCTTTCAACGCTTTGGGGTATATACCCAGAGGGGAACTGCCGGATCAATGGTAGTTCTCTGTTGAATATTTTGAGGCAGCGCCACACTGTTTTCCACAGCAGCTGTATCATTTTACGTTCCCACTAGCAGTGCACAGGGGTCCCGCTCTCTCCAAATTGTCACAAGCACTAGTTACGTTCTGGGCGTTTGGTGTAGTTTGTTTTGTTTTGCTTCGTTTTTGGAAGCTGGCTGGTACAGGCATGGAA
>NW_007736731.1:940-2823 GCF_000696425.1 Galeopterus variegatus
GACGCGCTACTGTCCTCTCATGAAGCTCTACAGCGGCAAGGGTTGACTCGAGGGGAGCTCTCTCCTGGTTTTCATGCTGACCTAGCAATTGCACACTCTGCTTCCCACCGCCAAGAACACTGCATTAGCTTAGGCTTCTCCTCTTTCTTTAAACTCCACATTGTCACAGGTAAGACATCGGTGCCAGGGCAGGATGCAGAAACAAGATCCAAAGCTGGGCTTGGATGACCTGGGGAGCATAAGGGGTCTTGGGCCACAGGATTTAGCCTGGAGAGGTGCCTAGTAACGATACCCAACACTTAGTATGTTCTATACGCCAGGTGCTGCTTCAAGCTTTTACATACACTAAATTCACTTAATCCTCTCAACAGCCTTTTGAGGTAGGTGCTAATTCTACTGACATTTTGCGGCTCAGGACGCTGTAGCACAGAGGGGTTAGGTAACTTGCTAAAGGTCATGGAGCGAGTGAAGGAGTCGGTATTTAAACTCCGGTCACCCTTAACCATGATGCCATCCTGGTGCTCATGTGGCAGAAGAGCAGACACGAAGCCTGATTGCACGTGGAGTGGGATCACAGTCCAGCAAGCAGAGGGAAGCCTGTGTGTGGGGTCAGAGCTCCACAGCTAGTTCAGTGCAGGGGGGGACCAAGCACTGGCTGCACAGCCAGAGGTCGCCACACAGTCAGGAGCCAGGGACTGGGCAGGTAGGAGCATAAGGAAGAGTTGATGCTTCAAGGATATCCTGACTTGGGGACACACCCCTGCCCAGGTACCAGTATCTTACCTGCATCAGATCCGGGACTTTCTATCTCAAGGCATTTGTAGGGATTTATCAGACCTCCTTCAACCATGGCTCCAAGTCCAGACGAGGACGGAAGAGAGGGGAGAGGGTGCGGCAGGAGCTCTTACCGGAGGGCAGGGGCGGCCGAGCCCACTCGATGAGAGGGTGGCGGTGCTGGATGAGGGCTCTCTGGCATTTCTCCACGTCCCCATTCTGTTCAATCATGTCCACAATTTCCTGAATCCACGTTGTCCCTGAGGCCCAGAGGGAAGAATGAGAGGCAGAAACGTGTTAGACGGTCCTCCCGCAGCGTGCTGAGTAAACGCAGGGACGTGGACACCGCTGCTGGACTCAACCTCCCTCAGGTCCGGACTCAACAGCCAGGACAGATGGACGTCCATGCAGGGCACACTTTGGATCTAGGCGGGCAGTGGAGCAACACAGGTGAGGCATGCACCCCCAAGGGCAGTGCACAGTGGGCCAGCAGGCAGGGGCCTCTGGGATGTTTTATATAAGAAGATTCACAGGGACTTTCTATCTCAAGGCATTTGTAGGGATTTATCAGACCTCCTTCAACCATGGCTCCAAGTCCAGACGAGGACGGAAGAGAGGGGAGAGGGTGCGGCAGGAGCTCTTACCGGAGGGCAGGGGCGGCCGAGCCCACTCGATGAGAGGGTGGCGGTGCTGGATGAGGGCTCTCTGGCATTTCTCCACGTCCCCATTTTGTTCAATCATGTCCACAATTTCCTGAATCCACGTTGTCCCTGAGGCCCAGAGGGAAGAATGAGAGGCAGAAACGTGTTAGACGGTCCTCCCGCAGCGTGCTGAGTAAACGCAGGGACGTGGACACCGCTGCTGGACTCAACCTCCCTCAGGTCCGGACTCAACAGCCAGGACAGATGGACGTCCATGCAGGGCACACTTTGGATCTAGGCGGGCAGTGGAGCAACACAGGTGAGGCATGCACCCCCAAGGGCAGTGCACAGTGGGCCAGCAGGCAGGGGCCTCTGGAGCTGTGTGCGTCGCCTGGGAACCCGGGCATGCGGGCACACGGGGGATGTGGGCACACTGGGCATGTGGACACACTGGGGATGTGGGCACAC
>NW_007736731.1:3749-5552 GCF_000696425.1 Galeopterus variegatus
CTGGGCATGCGGGCACACTGGGGATGTGGGCACACTGGGCATGTGGACACACTGGGGATGTGGGCACACTGGGCATGCGGGCACACTGGGGATGTGGGCACACTGGGCATGTGGACACACTGGGGATGCGGGCACACTGGGCATGTGGACTTACTGGGCATGCCGGCACACTGGGGATGTGGCCACAGTGGGGATGCGGGCACACTGGGCGTGCGGACACACTAGGGATGTGGGCACACTGGGCGTGCGGACACACTGGAGATGTGGGCACAGTGGGGATGTGGGCAAACTGGGCATGTGGGCACAGTGAGGGGATGTGGGAACACTGTGGAGGAGGGCACACTGGGGATGTGGGCACACTGGGCCTGTGGACACACTGGGGATGTGGGCACACTGGGCATGTGGACACACTGGGCATGCCAGCACACTGGGGATGCGAGCACAGTGGGGATGCGGGCACACTGGGCGTGCGGACACACTGGGGATGGGGGCATAGTGGGGATGCGGGCACACTGGGGATGCAGGCACACTGGGCATGCGGACACACTGGGCATGCAGGCACACTGGTGATGCAGGGCACACTGGGGATGCGGGGACACTGGGGATGTGGGCACACTGGGGATGCGGGCACACTGGGGATGCTGGAGCACACTGGGGATGCGGGCACACTGGGCATGTGGACACACTGGGGATGCGGGCACACTGGGCATGTGGGCACACTGGGGATGCGGGCACACTGGGGATGTGGGCACACTGGGGATGCGGGCACACTGGGGATGCTGGAGCACACTGGGGATGCGGGCACACTGTGCATGCGGGAGCACTCTGGGCGTGCGGGCACACTGGGCATGCTGGAGCACACTGGTGATGAGGGCACACTGGGGATGCGGGCACACTGGGCATGCGGGCACACTGGGGATGCGGGCACACTGGGGATGTGGGCACACTGGGCATGCGGGCACACTGGGGATGCTGGAGCACACTGGGGATGTGGGCACACTGTGCATGCGGGAGCACTCTGGGCGTGCGGGCACACTGGGCATGCGGGCACACTGGGCATGCTGGAGCACACTGGGCATGCGGGCACACTGGGCATGCTGGAGCACACTGGGGATGCGGGCACACTGGGGATGCGGGCACACTGTGCATGCGGGAGCACACTGTGCGTGCGGGCACACTAGACATGCAGGCACACTGGGGGTGAGGGCACACTGGGCATGCGGGCACACTGGGGATGCGGGCACACTGGGGATGCTGGAGCACACTGGGGATGTGGGCACACTGGGCAGGCGGGCAGACTGGGGATGCGGGCACTCTGGGGATGTGGGCAGACTGGGGATGCGGGCACACTGGGCATGCTGGAGCACACTGGGGATGCGTGCACACTGTGCATGCGGGAGCACTCTGGGCGTGCGGGCACACTGGGCATGCGGGCACACTGGGCATGCTGGAGCACACTGGGCATGTTGGAGCACACTGGGGATGCCGGCACACTGGGCATGCTGGAGCACACTGGGGATGCGGGCACACTGGGCATGCGGGAGCACACTGGGCGTGCGGGCACACTAGACATGCAGGCACACTGGGGGTGAGGGCACACTGGGCATGCAGGCACATTGGGCATGCGGGCACATTGAGCTCCTGCCCCGCCGAGGAGGAAGGAGGAGCAGGTTTCCTGTCAGGGAATTCTAGCCCATGTGAGAAACTTGCGCGGGCTCAGCAGGTCGTGGTCTTTGCTCTCCCTGCCCCACATCCACCTGACTTAGGGTAGGTACAGATGAGGAGATCGTCCGGCTGGGCCTC
>NW_007736731.1:6088-7173 GCF_000696425.1 Galeopterus variegatus
GGGAAGAGGATAGAGGAGACCTTTTTCAAAAAATTGCAGTAAAATACACATGACATAAAGTGGACATCGTAACCACTTTTCGGTGTACAGTCTAGTGGGATTAAGGACTTCCACGCTGCTGTCCAGCATCACCACCATCACCTGCAGAACTTTCCCAACTTCTCGAATGGAAACTCTGTCTCCTTTAAACAGTAACTCCCCCTTCCTCCTCCCCTAGCCTCCGGCCACCACCGTCCTCCTTTCTGTGTCTATGGTCTCTAGATGTTTTATATAAGAAGAATCACACAATGCTTGCCCCGCTGTCAACCGCTTATTTTACTTGCTTAATGTGTTCAAGATTCATCCATGTTGTAGCACGTGACAGGTTTTCCTTTAAGACCGAATAAGATTCCATGTGTGCATATACCACATTTCATTTCTCCATTCATGCATCCGTGGGCACGTGGCTATTGGAATCATGCTGCTATGAACACAGGTGTGCAAAGATCTANGCGGGCACACTGGGCATGCTGGAGCACACTGGGCATGCGGGCACACTGGGCATGCTGGAGCGCACTGGGCATGCGGGCACACTGGGCATGCTGGAGCACACTGGGGATGCGGGCAAACTGTGCATGCGGGAGCACACTGGGCGTGCGGGCACACTAGACATGCAGGCACACTGGGGGTGAGGGCACACTGGGCATGCAGGCACATTGGGCATGCGGGCACATTGAGCTCCTGCCCCGCCGAGGAGGAAGGAGGAGCAGGTTTCCTGTCAGGGAATTCTAGCCCATGTGAGAAACTTGCGCGGGCTCAGCAGGTCGTGGTCTTTGCTCTCCCTGCCCCACATCCACCTGACTTAGGGTAGGTACAGATGAGGAGATCGTCCGGCTGGGCCTCAAAGCTCTGGATCTGGCTCCAGTTGTCCACAGCGGCAGCCTGCAGGGGGATCCCCGCCACCTCGCTCAGCTGAGTCTGTTTCCCCACCACTGTGGTCAGGGCCATTATGTCTCCGGGTGTGTGGAGGGAGTGAGGTCACTATGGGAAGAGGATAGAGGAGACCTTTTTCAAAAAATTGCAGTAAAATACACATGACATAAAGT
>NW_007736731.1:9223-10954 GCF_000696425.1 Galeopterus variegatus
GCAGGCCAGTGCTCATGCTAACGCTCCCAGAGGGGTCGAGCAGACTAGGACAACGACCGTGTGTTCAGACATGAAAGACAGATTGTTTCTGAAAGAATTTTAAACATAAGAAGCAGCTGTTATGAATAATTTGTCAAAGAAGGTAGAGTTTGAATGATACTCCTGAGATTATGCTGTGATCTACTTCAAGACAGCAGGAAAGAGAAGGAACATTTCCTGCAGGCCTTCTACATTAGGTCCTTGCAGACTTTTCTTATCTCAATTAATGCATATCACAATTTTATTAGGAAAGAATAATGACCAGTCTTATGACCGTGAGTATGCTGAGAGTCACTTGATCAATAACTGGCCCAGAACCTCAGCCAACATCAGTCTACGAATCCCATGTTGTTTCTTGAAAAATTGCCTGTTGTTTTTAACTGTGAGTATAAATGTATATATTGCAGAAATTTTGGACTAAACCCAAATGTACAAGCAAATATCCATCACACAGAAATTAGCATTTTCATGTGTTTCTGTCTCTTTCAAATGTATAGTGTGGTAGGAAGAATAATGGCTCCCAAAGCCATCTACNTTTCTGTCTCTTTCAAATGTATAGTGTGGTAGGAAGAATAATGGCTCCCAAAGCCATCTACGTCCTAATCTCTAATAGGTTGCACTGCATAGAAAAGGGACTTTGCAGATGGGATCCACCTGAAGGATCTTAAGGCAATGAGATAGTCCTGGACTATGCAGGAGATCCTACTGTCACCACTAGGGCACTTAAAAGGGGACGAGGAACAGAAGATCCAGACAGAACAGTGCGGTGGAAGAGGCCAGAGAGAACGGAAGCCCGAGAGCCACTCACCTGCTGCTGCTGCTCTGCAGACAGAGAGATGCTGAGCCAAGGCCTGGCTTCTGAAAGCCGGGAACGAACCACACCCGACAGCCGACAAGGAAACAGACCCTCAGTCCTACAGCCACAGGAAACCAAATGCTGCCAACACCCGGAATGAGCCTGGCAGGGATTCTTCTCCAGGGCCTCCAGAAAGGCACACAGCCCTGCCAACACCTTGACTCCACCCAGAGACAGCTCTTCTGCCTTCTGGGTTACAGAGTGTGACATAATAAACTCGTGTTGTTTTAAGATGCTAAATGTGTGATAATTTATTCTGGTAGCAATGGAAAAAGATTTATTCATATGCACAGACACACACATGTTACAAAACACTCAGTGGATACTTTTATGGATTGAATTGTGTCCCCGCCCACCCACCCCCATTCAAATGTTGAAGCTCTAACCCATAGTACCTCAGAGGGTGACTGTATTTGCAGATAGAGCCTTTAAAGAAGTGATCAAGTTAAAACAAGGCCACGAGGGTGAACCCTAATCCAATCTGACTGGTGTTCTTAGAAGAGGAGGTTAGAACCCACAAGGAGATGCCAGAGGTGCACACATACGGAGAAAAGGCCTGGTGAGGACATACTGAGAAGGTGGTGGTCTGCAAGGCAAGGAGAGGGTCCTCAGGAGTGACCAACCCCGCAGGCACCTCGATCTTGGACTTCCAGCCCCCAGAACCATGAGAAAATAAATTTCTGTTGTTTACGTTCCCTGGTCTGTAGTATTTTGCTGTGGCAGCCCTAGCGAACTAATACAGAGACCTTTGCTGAAGCTCAAAACCAACTGTTTCTTTTGGAAACTGGTAAATAAAGGGAACAAATTAATCAGTTGTCTTGACTGTCCTATGTTAA
>NW_007736731.1:12285-13576 GCF_000696425.1 Galeopterus variegatus
GATCCACACCAATTTACAGAAAACGCAGAGAACAGAGGAATGTGTGACTACAGCACAGCAATGAAATCAACAACATCTAGACCATGTGAAAGTCTACAGGACAACAATACACTTCCTGCAAATCAATTGCACGGAAATTATTTCATAAACTGGCGAGAAACGTATAGGTTAAAAAACATAACCCAAAGGGCAAATTAAACAACCACCAAAACAGGCATATCTAGACTATTATGATCAGAGGTGTTCACTTAGGTGAGAAAACTATAAAGAGTAGTAAGGAAGTGTCCATCCTAAATGTCAGGACAGTGGGTACTTCTAAAAGGAGGCGCCCTCTCTGGGGGACGGGGAGCACCTGGGGCTTTTGGGGAGGTTGGCAAGGTTCTAGGGACATCCTGACCTGGGTGCTGGCTCAGGGCATTTGCTGTTTAATGATGTATAAGCTGTATATTTGCATGGTATGGTTTCTGTGTTTGTGATATATTTAGCAATAAAATGTGAATTCAGCCTATGGAATCTAGTGGGTAGCGTGGGCAGGGGCCGGAGCATTCAGATGGAGGGAGGCCCGTGGGGGGCCCAGCAGTGCACAGGAGCAAGGTGCGCCCCTGGTGGACAAAGTTCTGGAGCTTAGAGCTTTGGGGCAGGGGAGGCTCTCTAGAAATGGGGTGGAGGAATCTGAAGGTGTTTTATGTGACTTTAAGGAGTATGCATTTTTGCCTAAGCGCAACAGGATTTTAAGCCGAGTTATTGCCACTTTGAAAGATCACGGCAGGTGGAGGGTAAAGAAGGGTTCGAGTGGAGACTTACCCAGAGAGGAAGGGGGTCGGGAGGGTGCTGTGGTAATTCAGCTGAGGGTTGGNGAGACTTACCCAGAGAGGAAGGGGGTCGGGAGGGTGCTGTGGTAATTCAGCTGAGGGTTGGTGGCCATGCCTTACTCAGGGGTGTGGTGGTGCAGACAGAGAGCAGTTAGTGGACTTAAGAGACTTTGGGAGGTACAGTCAAGAGCTCTTAATAACACATGGGCTGTGATGTGGTGGGGGCGGGTGGACGGTGAGTCCAATGTGGAGGGTAGAGTCTGAGGCGTGGGCTGGACATCTGCTTGGAGGCCCCCGGGCAGGTGCATATGTGGCTCTGACCTGGAGATGAGGATTAGGCACCGTGCTCTGGGTGGCTGGGTGGTGCCGAGTGTCTGGGCGATCCCCGAGAGTGTGAGTTAAGAGTAAGCACAGTTACAGGTCTAAAATGGCGGCGGGTCTGGAGCGACCGCGTCAGGAAACAGCGCGATCCTGAGAGC
>NW_007736731.1:15059-19571 GCF_000696425.1 Galeopterus variegatus
AGGCTCAAATTACCTGTGGGCCAGAAGCAGTTTGGGAGGCTCTCAGCATCAGCATGGGACACTGCTGGGAGAATAGGGACAACAGACACAAACCCTGTGTTCTGTCCTGAGGAGGGAGAACTGCTGGCGGTGCAGGTGCGGCGATCCCTCAGCCTGCAGATGCGCTGCAAATCTCAGCTGCCTGTAGCTCACGCGGACTGCAGGCTGTTTGCAGGAACACGTGCAGGCAGATGCATCCTGCTCCTTCCTCTCTGCCACCACTAATCTCGGCTGGGAGCCTGCCTCTCACTCTGCTCCAGCTCCTCCCTCTTCTGTCTGGCTGACATTCTAAAACTGGGGGGAATCTAGGGGGAACTGGCAGGTCGACTGCAGGACCAGCACATGCAGCTCCCAGGACGCTCCCGCTTCCTCCTTCGCCCCCTTCTCCTGGCTCCTCAGCCTGAGGTTCACCTTCTGCATCTCTGAAATATGGTAGCACTACCTGTCTCCAACTGATGCTTTCAGATGAGAAACAACAATGTTAATGAAAACACCTCGCCCAGCATATAGTAAGTGCTTACAAGTGCTGGTGCTTCTTTCCTTTCTCCCCAAACTGTATTCACGCACATAAATACGGAGAGGGCCGAAGAAAAGTCCAGCGCTTAGGCGAGTGTCTTTTTACACCTTGCCTTGTCGTGCAAAAGTCTACTTTCGTGGAGGCAGATTATAATCCCTGGTGTCCCTGGCTACCCAGAAAATCAAACTGATGTCCCAAAGGGGTTTTTCTTTTTTAATCACAGTCTACTTTTTCTTCTTTCTGCTCTTTTCCCAATTCCACTTATCTCAGTGTGGTAAGCCCCAGCTGGCTGACACAGGCTCTTAGCGCTAAGTCAGCATCACTCTGCAGGCCAAGTCCCTCATTTCTGCTGTCTGCTAGGGTGCCGCAGACAGCGGAGCCCCCGCAGAGCCCGTGGCATCCCTCAGCAGTCGCTGCCCCCTTCCGCCACCGAACACCATGTGGGCCCCCTACTTAACAAGTCAATGGTCAATTTAACGTATATTTATTGAGTGCAACTGTAAAGGCTGCGTGTAACCCACAGTCGCCACGATCCCAGTTAGTAACCGCAGCTCATTCCTGCTTCCTCCACAATCAAAGCAGATTAGCGGGACTTTGCGTGACCCTTTTGTGGCTCTCCTTACTTGTGTCTCTTCCCTTCAGGTCTCCCATACGTTCAGCATATTAATTAAACTCGGTCAGAGCCCACGCTCCCCTGGGTTTTTATGGCCCAAAGCCTGGATGTCGTCACCTGGAACTGAAACCTTCTTGAATGTGACAGCATCTCCACCGACCTGCATAACTTACTGTTTCCTCTATGCATCCCATAATTTCCTGCCTCCCTGCTTCACGCTTTTTCTCCTGCCAGAAAGGCTCTTAATGTGTTTCCATGGAGTCAAATGCTTCAACTCTGAAACATCTTTTCCTTGAAGCCTTTCCTCAGGCTCCAGCTGAAAGTAACCTCTGCTGGAAGCGATCACATGCTTTTCAAAATTAACACTTTTCTTGAGATCTAATTCACACACCATACGCATCACCCATTTAAGGCATACAGTTCATTGTCTTTGAAACTGTGTGTCCCTCAGCACAATCAATTTTAGAACATTTTCATCACCCCATCAGGGAACTCTGTACCATTCCTGGTCACCCCTCATTCCTCCTCTCCCCAGATTTAGGTAACCACTAATCTACTCTGTGTCTCTATGGATTTGTCTTTTATGGACATTTTCTATACATTGAATCACACACTATTTTATCCTTATGATTAGTTTGCCCTCCTTTACTACAATTATCTCTTTTTACTTTTATTTTACTTTTTACTTGACACAATACTTGTGCATTTTATGAGGTAGAGAGTAATATTTCAATACATGTATACCCTGTGAGATGATCAAATGAGACTAATTAGCATCTCCGTCACCACAAACATTTATTATTTCTTTGTGTCAAGAACATTTGAATTCCTCTCTTCTAGCCACTTGACAATATACAGTAAATTATTGCTTAGTATAGACACCTAGCACTACTATCGAATACTAGAACTTACTCTTCCTATCTAGACGTAATTCCGTATCTGTTAACCGACCTCTCCCTACCCCACCACCCTCAGCCTCTAACACCCATAATTCTACTCTCTGCTGCTATGAGCTCACTTTCTCTAGCTCCCACATGTGAGTGAGAACATGCAGTATTTATCTTTTTGTGCTTCACTTGTTTCACTCATAATGTCTTCCAGGCTCATCCACGTTGCTGCAAATGACAGGATTTCACCCTTTTATGGCTGAGTGGTATTCCATGGTGCATACGTGCTGCATGCTGTTTATCCATTCATCTGTCGGTAGACACCGAGGTTGATCTTGGCTATTGTGAGTAATGCTGCAGTGAACATGGGAGAGCAGGTGTCTCTTCCACACACTGACTTCACTTCCTTTGGGTATATACCCAGTAGTGACGTTGCTGGGTCCTATGACAGTTCTATTTTTATTCTTTGAGGCACCTCCAGACTGTCGATCATAATGGTTGCACTAACTCACATTCTCACCAACAGTGTACGAGTTCGCTTTTCCAACACCCTCCCAGCATTTGTTCTTCTCTCCTTTTGATCGTAGCCGTTCTAACCGGGTGAGATGATACCTCACTGTAGTTTTCATTTGCCCACTTGGAAGGTTGTCTCTTCACTCTGTTGATTCTTTCCTTTGCTGTGCAGCTTTCTAGTTTGATGGAGTCCCATTCATCTATTTTTCTTTTTGTTGCCTGTGCTTTAGAAGTCTTCTCCATAAAATATTTGCCCAGCCCAATGTCTCGAAGCATTTCCCCTATGTTTTCTTCCAGTAGTTGTATAGTTTCAGGTCTTAAATTTAAGTCCTTGATCCATTTTGAGTTCTTTTTTACTTGAATAGCAAATCACCCAGTTTCCCAGTGCCTCTGTTGTCCTAGCTGTGATTCTGTCACTTAGGTGGGGACTAGCTCCAAGTCTTCCTGTACCATTTCATTTTAGGATCATGCCTTATCTCTGGTCAGGATGGGCTGCATAGTATGATGTCAGTGGATAGCTCTGCACCGTTTACCCACTCAGCTGGATTAATACGTTTATGAAATGAATGAAGAATGAACGAAACAGAAACTTTAATTCCCACCAGCGCTGGGTCATGGTGGGCGGATGGGGCGAGGGTGGGGAATGTGAGGAGACCTCGCCCTGGGGCCCTGCGTGCCCTAGGAGTGAGAGCCTGCTCAGCTCTGGGTCTGGGTCCCGTCCTCCTCTCACTCTGGCCCAGCCCTGGTGTGTGCATAAGTACCATCCACATGCATTTTCCCTGATTTCCAATTCATGCCCTCCTGGACATTTCTGAGATGTTTCTAAGAACCAGGTAAAGTCTGCCCGCTTTGTAGTTAGGGGAAATTCTTCATGGCAACTTCTGCCCACCTGCAAGACCAACGCTGCCACTGCCTCCTGGGAGAGTTTCTTGAGGGGTCCGATCACAGTTACGCTGGGAAACGCAGCCAAGCTGCCTGTGCCACTGGCACAGAGGACAGTGTCCGTGTCTCGGTGGCCGTCCGAGGAGAGAGGGAGCAAAGGCCCCTCCCCCGGACACAGGCTTCCACGTGTGCCGACCCTGCCCTGCTGACTGGGCGAGTCCGGCTGCTCCTAACCTCAGGGAACTTGCTCAGCAGACCTGGACCTGCTCAGTGCTCTCCTGGCCCGTGCACCCTGTTTCTGTTGTGCTCCTTTCTCCTTCTGTTTTTGACCATCCACAGTCCACATAATTGCACGTCTCTTGGGCCACGTTTCTCACTTAGCTGTGCTCATTGGCTTTAACTCCCTGCCTCCTTTTTCTTGTCCCGTCACCCACGGAAAGATGGATCAAATCTTTCTCTCCCTCACTTCTGTCTCCTCTCTTTCCTCTTCTCCTCCCCGCCATTCCATTTGCAGCCTGGCCCCCTCCAGCCATGGCTGGTGGCTGTGGCTGTGGCCATGGATGTGGATGTGGAGTTCTAGTACTAAGAAGGAGAGGAGCCCTGAGGCGGGAAGCAAAGCTAGAAATGACGAAGACTCGCTCCGTGTCAGTTTCCTAGAGCTGCTGCGTAAAGCACCATAGACCGGGTGACTTGAACGACAGAAACGTCCTGTTTCACAGTTGTGGGGGAGAAGTCTGAGATCGAGGTGTGGGCAGGGGTTCCTTCTGGGGGCTGTGAGGAAGAGTCCATCCAGGCCTCTCTCTGGGTTTCCGGGGGTTTGCTGTCACCTCCCTGGTCTCTGCCTCATCCTCACGTGGCACTCTCCCTCCGTGCGTGTCCGTGTCCAGATTCTCCCTTTTTATAAGGACCCAGGTCAGATTGGAAGAGGACCCACCTAACGACTCCTCTTAACTTGATCATCTGCAAAGACCCTATTTCCAAATGAGGTCACAGACACAGGTACTGAGAGTTAAGACTTCAACATTTTGGGGTGGGGACACAATTCAACCCACAACACAGTA
>NW_007736731.1:19673-22304 GCF_000696425.1 Galeopterus variegatus
TTGCTGGCATTCAACTATTATTTGCCCTTCACAATGGCAGTTTTATTTGGTTCAACATTTTGTTGGTGAAAGTCATTATGTGGCTACATTTAGTAGTGGTTTGGGGCTTGGGGCTATTGATGCCAATTTTTTTTTTGCTTTATTTATCCATTGTACTGCCATAGGGGTAGAAAGTAAGCCCGGGGGCGTCCGTGTGGAGCGCTACATTTGTCTGCCGTGTTAGGTGTGCAGATATTTCAGCATTAGGAGGGATTGTCCAGTTTCTGAAGTGATTGTGCCAGTTCACTCACCCACACCATGTGCCAGCAGCAGCGGAGAATAGAAATGTTAGAATGATGCCACCGAAAACAGCATCACAAGGCATCGGACGACTAGGAATAAATCTAACGTGGGATGCGTGAGATGGTACCTGAAGAGCTACGAAACCTAATTGAGAGAAAGTTAAAAATACCCAACTAAATGGAGGGATATACCATGTTCACACACTGGAGAACTCAATAATGTAAAGATGCCAATTTTCTTTAAATTGATCTATAGATTTAATGAAATTCCTATCAAGTCTCAGCAGATTTTTTTTTCCGAGAGTAGAACTGACAAGCTGATTCTAAAATTTATATGGAAACACAAAGAGCCAAGAATCAAGGTAATCTTGAAGAAGAGCAGGTCTGGGGAACGTGCACTACCTCATGTCAAGATTTGTTATAGAAGTACCTTAATTAAGGCTGCGTGGCATTTGTGCAAGGACAGGCAATAGACCAATGAAACAGAAAAGAGAGGCCAGACAGACCCACATGTAGACAGCCACCTGACTGGTGACGGCGGTGGTACCATGATAGAGGATGGAGAGGGCAACCTTTCCAATAAACTGTGCTGGGTCAACTGGACATCCCACTGGAAAAAAGGTGAGCCCTCTTCCCAGTGCACAACATACATAAAAATCACCTCTGGCTGGACTGTAGATCTGAATGTGAGAGGAAGGACGGTAAGGCCTTTAGACAGACACATAAGAAAATACTTTTTTGGGAGTATGCATAAAGCAAATATACTTCACAGGGCCTGGTTTTCCAAAGCCTTGCAGTTTCAAATATTTACCTTTCCAAGGACAGGAAATTTGCCCCAGGCGATAGTCTCTGTTGTAAGATAAAGAATTGTAACACAGCAAGGTTGCTGGCTCAAAGACAGATGGGTTACTGATTGATATGTAAAGATACAGAGAAATGCTGTAAGAAGGGAATGTTTGCTAAAATCAAGCTTTTGTTGCAAATTGCATTATGGAATGTCACCTTGCCTGTCTTACTGAATGTTGCCGGCTTCTATTGTTAAACTTCTTAATCTATACTTAGCAAAAACCCCACCTATGTTCTCTTCCTGTAACTTCCTGGTCTGCAGAATAAACGTGGGAAGAGAACCCCAATTCGTGGTTAATTCCCAAATGGAAGGAATGCCTGTCTCTTGAGGGTTCTGGGAGATTAACCCCTCTTCAGGGCTTCTCACTGCTCAGAAGGAATGGGCTTTGAGTAATCTTTGGCGGCTCCATCACCCAGGGGGAAAAGGGGTGACAAATCCATGGCAGGCAAAGCAACACTTTTTCATACCTTCAAGAAGCCCAACATTTACTAAACAGATTAAGACAATTACCCGCTAAAGCTCACTGTGGAGGAAAACAACCACAAATTGGGTTTAATTAAAATGAAGAACTCTGTTCGTCAGGAACAATATTAATAGATTAAAAATGCAAGCCACAAAGTGGGAGGTGCACACATTTTTCATTTGTGATGTACAAATGGTCAAGCACCTCATACGTAGGCCACACAAATAACTCCTATAAAACGAGGAGGAAGAGACTGACCCCCAACAGGAAAGTGGGCACAAGTCTTGAACAGGTGCTTCACGAGCAGTGATCCGGCCAATCAATACCTGCAGACGCCAGCAGCAGTAATGACCAGAGACATGAATTAAACCAATTAATCAAGTGCATCGATTTAAATAAATTCAACTAAAAGTTAAATCACCACTCAACACTACTACCCAACCACCGGAATATCTAAAATTAAAAAGCCAGGATACATCAAACTTTGGTGATAATGAGAAGCTGGAATCCAATACAGTTGCTTTTTCTTTTCTTTCTACTTTTCTCTGTTTCACATTTTCTACCAAATTTATGTTCCTTTGTAAAATCTGAATAAAATGATGTTTTTCTTCAGAGCAGATTTTTGTTTTCTTAATGCTTCTCAGCTCTGCATCCAAAACCAAAGGGCAGGCAGAACTGCAGGATGCATCCAAGTACACTTGGCAGGTTTGACGTGGGTTCCGCAGAGGGCAGGGCTAGTTTCACAGCACCAGGTCGTGGAGGGGCCCTTACGAGGCAGACTTTCTGACTCCTGAGGAAGAAGTTCACTGGAGCAGGCTCAAGGTTGGCGCATCTCAGCAGGTAGAGTGCCAATGATTTTGACCCTGTGGCTCATTGCTGTGCTCTGACACTTTGCTGGAGCCAATGGCAGGGCCATGGTGGCTGCCTCTGTTTCTTCTGCCTCAGTTCTCCCAGGACTTCTTACTCTGATATGCTTCTCTCCAGAAATTGTTGTAGTCCTGGGCCGTCCCGTACACAGTGGGCTCGGCTTCCCTGTTACC
>NW_007736731.1:22735-31538 GCF_000696425.1 Galeopterus variegatus
TTGGCACATCTCAGCAGGTAGAGTGCCAATGATTTTGACCCGGTGGCTCATTGCTGTGCTCTGACACTTTGCTGGAGCCAATGGCAGGGCCATGGTGGCTGCCTCTGTTTCTTCTGCCTCAGTTCTCCCAGGACTTCTTACTCTGATATGCTTCTCTCCAGAAATTGTTGTAGTCCTGGGCCGTCCCGTACACAGTGGGCTCGGCTTCCCTGTTACCTTGTCTCTAGGCAACTGCCTGATGTCAGCCCACGCGAGGGTCTCATTTTGACACTACAGGTACTGGTTGTCAAGGTGTCCACATTCCAGTAAATAAACTACCTTACTCTATTATTTAGCAGCTTCCTTTCCCTTTTTATGGTATTAATGATGATGTAATGATAATGTCTCACTATGTGACTGGCACTGTTCTAGGAACTTCACATTTTTACTATTTTCCTTAGGTGTCTAGCAGCCCTGTGAGGTGGCTGGTGAGGCTGCTCCCTGTCATGACAGCACTGGGACATTTGAGGAAACCCGGACCACAGCAGCAGAGCTGGGCTTTGAGCCCAGCGGGCTGCTGTCCCAGTCCGGGACTTGAATGCCCACCACTGCGTGTTTTGAGCCTGTCTTCTCTGGCTGCCTCCTGGCGAGTGTGGACTTGTGGGGCTGGTGCCCTGTGAAAAGTATTCCAAGCCGGCCACTCCCTGAGGACAGACCTCCGGGCTGCACTTCTTGGGGCAAAGGGCCTCGCTGCGTTCTCACAGCCCAGCCCACCCCCGAAACCCCTCCTCAAATGCCCGAGTGAGCTCTGGGCCACATCTTTGAAAGTTATAACCCACCTTAGCCTCTAGGAAAATTATTTACTCAGCCCGGGGTCTCATTATATTAAGGGCAAAGGGTAATTTGATAGTTCAGAGTGTGGAGTAGTATCACTTTTTAAAAACATTTTCCTCATTAGTCAAGGTCATCTGAAAGTTGTTCTTGTCTGTTAGGAAGCTAACAATCCCAGTCACCTTTCAAACTTAACGGCATATTTTATGTTCAATATTTTAATCCATTTCATTCAAAGGACTAAGCTCGAGGAAAACTACAAATACATTCTCTGTCCATCTCTCTGTCTCTCTCTGATTACTTACAGTTGGCGTTTCAAGGCAAGCCGTGGACCGCAAGGCAAGAAAGTCGGGGTTCAGGTCCTGGTTTTGCTGAGAGGTCTTTGAACCAGCCTGCCTTCAGGCTCCATGAGCTCCCCACCCGGGTGCGCTGTGGACGTAGAGGTCCCGTCCCCACTGGCCACGTCCTGGTAAAGCTGCAGCTTTGTTACCTAATAGCTCATTTTCTGGCATCGCCCTATCAGGGCTCTCACGCATGTGCTTAGTTTTGATAGCCTTGACCACACCTAAGTACAGGCCAGGGTTGGGTTCTGTCCTCTAGAGCGAGAGCCCACAGGGCGAACTCCTCCCATGGGAGGAAATGTCTGACTGAGCCGTGCCCTTCTGTGAAAATGGGGCCGCAGTGAGAGGGCAGTCCTGAGCGCTCCAGGCTCCGGGAGAGGTGAGGGGCCCATCGGGGACGGTGCTAACTTGAATACCTGCTTCTGGTGTCGTGATACAGTTAGGGAAAGCCAGAAAATGGTGGAGGAGGTTGGGGGCAGGCTGGAGATTCTATAAAAAGACAGAGAAGGGCCCAGAGCACTCTTCCTCAGAAACAAAGGAGAGAATAAAGTGATATTAGCATTTCCGTGGTGGACCAGTGACCCCTGTCATCCATTCACTTGTTCATTCATTCATTCAGCACTCGTTGACTGCCAGCCACTGTGTCAGGCACTGAAGAGCTAAGAAATAAGGGCTTTATAAGATCTTTTCATGATTTATAGAATCTCAGCACCTGCGTATTTTGCTGCTCCCCTCTTTATTTCCTTCCAGTGATGAGATATAAGTTTTAAGACTGAAGGGCATGTGACTTCAGTCTCAGCGGCAGGTGCAGGAGGAGGTCTGGGCCATGTTTCCCTTCACGCAGTCCTGAGCAGAGAGCAGAGCAGGAGGCTCTAGCAGGAGTGACGGCTCTGAGCAGAAGGAGGCCGCAGATTTCCGGGGCCCTGTGAGCAGGAAGACTGTGGCACAGGGGCTAATGTTTGTCCTCAGTCAAATGCACCCTCCAGCAGCAACCACAGTTGTCTTTCTGAAACCCTTCAGTGGTTTCACCCTGTGCATGGCAGGGGTTAGCAAACTTTCTCTGTGAAAGACCAAGCAGTGACTGTTTTAGGATTTACCCATCCTCTGGTGTCAGTTGCGACTGCTTGGCTCAGCCATCGAGGTATGAAAGCAGCCGACGGCAATACCCACAGGTGGGCGCAGCCATGTGCCAATAAAACTGTATACACAACAGGTCTTTTCATTTCTCCTGAGTTTATACCTGGGAGTGGAATTTCTGGGTCAGATAATAATTCTGCCTAACTTGGGGGGAACGTCTGGACCATTTTCACAGGAAGTTGCCCCTTTTACACTCCCACCAGCGTACGTAAGGGGTCTTGAGAGGTCCTGAAGCCCGAGCCTCGCCTTTTCTGCTTAATGAGCTCCTATGCAGCCCTTGCATTTCTGCATTGTGGGGCTTTTCTCACACTCCTGTGAACTTTCACAGCACGTAAACTACTGGTCACATCGCATAGTCAGTCCTTATCTCTTCCCCCAAGACCATAGCTGCTTGACACCAGGGACTTTGATCTGTTCTGCATCCTCCGCACCTATCCCTGTACTGATTCTGCCCCCTCCTTCAGTGTTGGGTTCTGAGTAATCTTCAAATGTCATCCCAAATGGAGAAAATGATCTCAATAAATTGGGAGACTGTGATGGTAACAAATTACTTCAAGAAACTTCACGTTTTGAAGTTAATACTGACTTATTCTTTGTGAGTTTATTATGTACAGCGTGCGTGTGTTGCGTGCACAGTGTTGGGGCGGTTTACAAAGATTAGTGAGATTGCACTTGCTCTGTTCTCATGAAGCTCGCGTCTGTGTGGGTTTATGATTATAAGCAACAGGGAAAGATATTTTATAGCTCACAAAACTGAGAGAAAAGAGGAAGGACCGGGACAGGAACTGAAGCAGCTGTGGGAATCCAAGAAGCAGTACCTGAGGGACCGTTTCTCCTCAGGGCACTCCTCTCAGGTTGAGTGGCACGAAATAAATTTAGTCTCTGCTCATAATTAAAATTCTGGTGAAGAGAATCTGACTGGCCTACTTTGGGTTGTGTGTTTCCCCTTTGGCCAGAGGAGGATGGGGTTCCTTGATTGACAATCCCATAAAATTGTGTACATTTTGGGAGGAGCAGCTCCCCACAGCAAAATAAGACGGTGAGAGCAGAAAGGGGAAATGGTGTTGGAACGGCAAAAGCAACATGCTTGTACAAGCAAGAAATAAGATTAAAGCCAATAGTGGATGCAATACCGGAAGGAGGGATGTAGGGGAGATAAATAAAGTGCTTTGAAGATCACACACACACACACACACACACACACACACACACACACACACACACACACACGGTAGCCCATCAGGAAAAACTGCACAAAGTAGATGATAGTAAAGTTTTCCTTCAGAGGAGAAGACATCATTTGATGTGGAATGGAGCTAGTGGGACAGAGAGGACCCAGAGAGAGGAAACAGCTTGAATAGAAGCAAGAAGCCTGGAAGTCACGAGGTCTATTTGGACAATGCAGATGAGTCTTGTGCCACTGGAACGTGGAGTAGCAATTCCCAGTGTGTGCCCTGGGAATCCTGGTGGCCCCTGAGGCCCTTTCAGGGGTTCTACAAGGTCAAAACTCTTTTCATAATAAAATGATGCTTGCTGTTTTCACACTCATTCTCTCAGCAGTGTATGGTGGGGCTTTTCAGAAATATACTGTGTGTGATGAGGCCATGATTTCCTTGAGAAAGAGAAGGAGGGAGTGAGGGTTGTGTATTCCTCTGCTGAAAAAATCTGTGTTTCAATTTCTAATGTGGAAAATATTGATCGATATAACTCATAGCAAAATCTATGTGGAGTCCCCAATAATTTTTAAGCATATGTTTTAATCCTGAAACCAAGAGTTTGAGAACTGCTGGTACAGAGCATGTAGAGTACAGAAACGGGCATAATATTCTGGACACTCTTTAGTTTCATGCCAGGAAGTATGTTATTAGTCTTAGTCAGCAGGTAAGTGTTGAAGGGTTGTGAGGATGAGAATAATGTGCTTGGATCTGTCTTTTGAGAATAATGTGGAAGTAGACTGTGAAGTGGGTTGGAGAAACCAGAAGGGAGGCTGGGAGGGAGAGTACAAGGTGAGGGATAAGTGCTACTGCAGCAGGGGTGAGAAAGGGAAAGAAGACGGGAGGGCAAAATGTGATGGAGGTGGACATGGCTGCACCCTTTGCAGGACTGACATGGGGGTTTGTGACGAAAACCGAAACACTTTAGTCACGCTCCCTCATCTCATATCAGGCAGGACATGATTCAGCACATTTTAGCATGTTTGCCATAAACAAGTTATATAAGTGTAGTGTAACTGCGCATGTGCACCCAAGCATTGCTTGGCTTATTGCCACTGTTGTGTACTTTTAGTATAAAAGACAACAGTTCTGAACCGCTGGCTGGCAGAGCTCACATGTGAAATAAAGCGTGTCCATTGTGCCTAAGGCTGCCAGAATCTTTTGCCAACTATGCGACTCATGACCTGCATGGGATAGGGCAGAGGGATCTGTGATCCAGCCTGACAGGGTCTCTAGAGAATGAGATCATAAAAATACACAGCTATTGTTTTAGTCCATTTTGTGTTGCTATAACAGAAATACCTGAGACTGGGTAATTTATAAAGAAGAGAGGTTTATCTGGCTTACAATTCTGGGACAGCTGCATCTGGCATGGGCCTCAGGCTGCTTCTACTCATGGCAGAAAGTGGCAGGTAGCCAGCAGGTACAAGCAGATCACATGGTGAAAGAGGAAGCAAGAGAGAGAGAGAAGGTGCCAGGGTCTTTTTAAGCAACGAGCTCTCACGGGGCAACTAATAGTGCAAGAACTCACTCATTAATCCCCAGGGAGAGCATTAATCCATTCATGAGGGATCCGCCCCCATGACTCAATCAGTTTCCAACACTGACACATTGGGGATCAAATTTCCACATGAGTTTTGGAGGGGACAACACATCCAAACTCCATCAGCTATTTTAATCCATTGATCTTTATGTCTGTTTTTATGACAGTACCATGCTGTTTTGATTACTAGAGCTTTGTAATATAATTTGAAGTCACACAGTATAAGGTTTCCAGCTTTATTTATTTATTTTGCTCAGGATTGCTTTGGCTATTCATAGTCTTTTGTTATTCTATATGAATGTTTGTACTGTTTTTTCCATTTCTGAGAAAAATGGCACTGGAATTTTCATTGGGATTACATTGAATCTGTAGATCACTTTGGGTAGTATGGACATTTTCACAATGTTAATTATTGCAATCCAAGAGTGTGGGATATCTTTCCATCTTCTTGTGTCCTCTTTAAGTTCTCCCAACATTGGTTTGTAGTTCTCATCATTTTTTTCACATCCTTGGTTAACTTTATTCCAAGGTTTTTGTTATTGTTGTTGTTGTTTTGTTTTTGGTGACTATTATCAATGAGCTAGCTTTCTTGATTTCTTTTTCTGCTAGTTTATTGTTGAAATATAGAAATGTTACTGATTTTTTTGCATGTTGATTTTGTATCCTGCAACTTTGCTGAAATCATTTATCAACTCTAAAAATTTTTTTGTAGAGGCTTTAGGTTGTTCTATATATAACATCATATCATCAGCAAACAGGGATAGTTTGACTTCCTCTTTTCCAATCTGGATGTCCTTTATTTCCTTCTCTTCCCTGATTTCTCTAGCTAGTTACCAACACTATGTTGAATAGGAGTGGTGAGAGTGGGCATCCTTCTCTTGTTTCTGTTCTTAAGGCAAAAGCTTTCAACTTTTCCCCATTCAGGATGATATTGGCTGTGGATTTGTCATTTATGGCTTTAATTGTATTGAGATACTTTCCTTCTATACCCAATTTTCAGGGAGACTTTGCCATGAACTAATGTTGAATTTTGTCAAATGCTTTTTCAGCATCTGTAGAGATGGTTATATTGTTTTTGTCTTTGATTTTGTTGATGTGGTGTATCACATTTATTGACTTATGTATATTGAACCAACCTTTCATCCCTGAGATGAATCCCATTTGATTGTGGTGTATAATTTTATGTATGTGTTGCTGTATTCTATTAGCTAATATTTTACTGTAGATTTTTGCATCTATATTTATCATAGATATTGGCCTGTAGTTTTCTTTTTTTGGTGTATCTTTGTTTGGTTTTGGTATCAGGGTGATGTTTGCCTCATAGAATGAGATTGGAAGAATGGTCTCTGTTTCAAATTTTTGGAATAGTTTGTAGAGAATTAGTATTAATTCTTCTTTAAAGGTTTGGTAGAATTCAGCAGTGAACCCATCTGGTCCTGGGCTTTTCTTTGTTGAGAGACTCCTGATAACAGCTTCAATCTCTTTGACTGTTATTGATCTAGTCAGATTTTTTATGTCTTCTAGGCTCAGTCTTGGTAGGGTGTGTGTCCAGAAATTTATCCATTTCCTCCGGTTTTTCAAATTTGTTGGTTTATAGTTATTTACAGCAGTCTCTAATGATTACTTGTATTTCTGAGGTATCATTTGTAACACCACCTTTTTCATTTCTTTTTTTTTTTTTTTTTTTTTTTTTTTTTGTCTTTTTTTGTGTCCGGCAATGGATCGCAACCCTCAGTGTTGCCCCTGCACCGGACCAGGACCAGCAACGGGATCGCAACCCTCGGTGTTGCCCCCGCGCCTCGCTCAGCCAGTGAGCGGGAACCGGTCTGCACGTGGGATCCGAACCCTCGGCGGGAGCGCCGCCGCGCTTCCCAAGCGGCGCACTATAGCAGTGTGCCACCGGGCCGGCCCGAACTTTTTCATTTCTAATTTTTGTTATTTATGTCTTCTCTCTTCTTTTTTTAATTATCCTTGATAATGATTTGTCAATTCTGTTTATCTTTTCAAAAAAACCAACTTTTTGTTTCATGGGTCTGTTGTATCATTTTTTGAGTGTCACTTCATTTATTTCTGCTCTGTTCTTAATTACTTTTTCTCTGTCTACTACCTTTGGGTTTGGATTGTTCTTGTTTTTCTAGTTCTTTAAGGTGAAGTGTTAGGTTGTTTACTTGCCATCTTTACATTCTTCAAAAGTAAGCATTTAATGCAATAAATTTCCCCCTTAGTGCTGCTTTTGCAGTATCCCACAGGTTTTGGTGTGATGTGTCATTATTTTCATTAGTTTAAATAAATTTTTTTATTTCCTGTTTGATTTCTTCTTGGACCCACATGTCATTAAGTAGAATATTGTTTAATTTCCATGTATTTCTATAATTTTGAGAGTTTCATTTATTATTGATTTCTATTTTAATCCACAGTGGTCTGAAAAATACATGGAATAATCCCAAATTTTTGAATTTTTGAGACTTGATTTGTGACCTAACATATGGTCTATCCTGGAGAATGTTCCATGTGCTGATGAGAAGAACGAATATTCTGAGGTTGTTGGATGAATTGTTCTGTAGATATCTGCCAACCCCATTTGGCCTAAAGTGTTTCTTTGTTGATTTGTTGCCTAGATGGTCTGTCCAATGTTGAGAGTGGGGTGTTTAGCTCCCCTACTATTATGGTATTAGTGTCTATCTCTTTCTTCAGGTCTAATAGTGTTTGTTTTGTAAATCTGGCTGCTCTGATATTGAGTGCATATATATTTATTATTGTTATGTCTTCTTGTTGGGTAGACTCTTTCATCATTATACAGTGGCCCTCTGTATCTTTTTTTATGGTTTTTGGTTTAAAGTCTATTTTATCTGATATAACAATAGCTACTGTAGCTCAATTTTCATTTCTACTTGCATGGTATACATTTTTCCATCCTTTTACTCTTAGTCTATGTGTGTCTTTACAGGTGAGGTGAGTCTCTTGAAGGCAGCATATTGTTGGGTCCATCTTTTTAATCCAATCAGTCAGTCTGTGTCTTTTGAGTGGGGAATTTAATCTTTTTACACATAGAGGTATTATTAAAAGTTGTTGATTTACTCCTGGCACTTTACTGATATTTGTATGAATGTTTTAAGTATCTTTTGTTCCTTTCTTTCTGATTTACTCTTTGTCTTCTGTGTTTGTTGGTTTCTTGGGATGGTAGATAAATTTTTTTCTGTTTATTGTTAGCAGTTTTATTTTGCTGGTCGGTTATGTTTTTTCTTGAGTGTTCATGGTAGTGATCATTGTTTTTCAGGTACCAGACCCAGTACTCCCTTGAAAATTACTTGTAAGGCTGGTCTTGTGGTAGTGAACTCCCACAATTTTTGTTTGTCTGGGAAATATACTATTTGTCCTTGATTTCAGAAGGATAGCCTTGGTGGGTAAAATATTCTTGGGTGGAAATTTCTGTCTATTATTGTGAATATATCATCCCATTCTTTTCTGGCTTTTAGGGTTTCTGATGAAAAGTCTGCTGTTAGTCTGATAGGGCTCCCTTATAGGTGACTTGATGCTGCTCTCTTGTTATTTTGAAAATACTGTCTTCAAGATTAAAAATTCTTTCTTCAGCTTGTTCTAGTTGTTCTGTCCTGCAGCTCAAGCTTTTGATTGTGTTTTTTTATTAGTTAGTTTTTTTTTTTTTTTTTTTTTTTTTCATTGAATTAATCCTTCAGTTACAGGGGTTCTGCTACTTTCTGTTTTTTTTTTTTTTTTTTTTTTTTTTTTTTTTTTTTTTT
>NW_007736731.1:32088-57118 GCF_000696425.1 Galeopterus variegatus
ATCATGCCCCTTGCACCCTTAAAAGAAGAAAGGAAATAAATATTTAATTCATGTCTTTTAAGGGTCAAATACTTTCATGAGTGTTCCTTGCCTGTAAAATGGGATCACAGCTATGCCCACTTTTGAGGATTGATGAGAGGATTAAATGAATTAATCCATGCAAAGCACTCAGACACATAAGAAATGCTTAATAAATGACAGTCCTTGTTGTTACCTCATTTGAACCTCCCAAGCACCCAGTGCCTGGCAAACAGTAGACATCCAATAAATGTTCAATGACTGGCAAAATAATAAACAAGCAATGCTCTCAGGTTAGTATTTATAGCCCCATTTTAAAAACCTGAAAACTGAGCCTCAGAGAGTTTAAGGGACATGCTCAAGGTCAAGCTATTGTATCAAGCCCAGGTTTTCTCGTTTCAAAGTGGGCCTTGCTCTGCCCAGGGTTACGCCCGCTCAGCCCCTTCCTAACTCCTCTGGCAGGATGGTACTGCCCACCCTAGGCCACGGCTCAACCTCCTTGGCCCAGGCTGCCTCCCTCAGTCTCTTGCACATCTCAGTGGACTTGGGAGATAGAAACTTCATCCATGTGAGTGTTAATTTTATGTATCAGCTTGGCTAGGCTGTAGTCACCTATTATTTGATCCAATAATAATCTAGTTATTTCTGTGAGGTATTTTGTAGATGTGATTAACACCTATAATCAGTTGACTTTAAGTAAAGATTACCCTAGTTGGTTGAGGTAGGCCTGCTTCAACTGGTTGTTTGTTTTGTTTTGTTTTGGGGTTTTTTTGGGGGTTTTTTTTGTCCTTTTTGAGACCAGCTGCACTGCGCTCAGCCAGTGAATGCTGTGAGCACACCAGTCATCCCTATATAGGATCCGAACCCGCGGCGGGAGTGCTGTTGTGCTCCCAGTGCCGCACTCTCCCGAGTGCACCATGGGCTCTCTTTGTAAATTTCCTCCTCCATTTCCTGGATACTTTTTCTCATTTTGTGTGTCATCTAACTGAGACTTCTTATATCTCATTCAGTTTCCTTAAGATTCCTGCTCAGAATTCCTTTTCAGTTTTTTCAAGGGTTTTCTGCTCTATGAGGTATAGTACTTGAGAGTTATTGCATTCCTTTGGTGCTGTCATATTTTCTTGTTTCTTCATCTTGTATCTTTCTTGATGTCTGGTCATCTGGTAGAGCAGTTGCTTCTTTTATTATTCTGGAGTTGGCTTCAAGGTGACAGACTTCCTCCTGTTGATGTGTTTTACATTGACAGTAGGGTGTTTTAATATTGGTTCTGGGTAGATGCAATAGTATTGTCTCCATGTGGATACCACAGTCATATTCAATGTCAGGGCTGTGTGTGAGTGCCTCCATGGTGTAGGCACTGGAGCACTTAGTGATTCCTTGCTGAGGTTAGTGACACTGTGTTGGGTCATCAAAGAAATGGGTGAGATTTTGAGTTCTTGGGAGAAGCTCCTGGGTTCCCTGTCATTCTTTGGCTAGGGCTGGTGTCTCTGGATGGGCTTGTTGGCATCCTGGCTAGTGTTCTGTGATCTTGATTGGTACTCTGGGGTATAATGGAGCTCCTTGGTTTGAATGGGTGACCTTGGGTGGGGTTTCTCTTTCCTCTTTCCACAGGCAGAGTTTCCTTCTAGGTGCTTGCTTCCCCAAGTTGGGGGATGGATTGGTGGTGGTTGAGAGTTTTCTTCCTTACTTTATTTGGTTATCTTGGGTTTCTGCACTCTCTGGGGATTCTGTGTATGTCTCTCCCAGACCAAGGCATTCACATGGGTGCATACATACCTTTCACTCCCAAGTGTGCTACCCTAGGGGGCAGCATGATCCCCCTTGTGCATTGGGCCATTGGATCATGGGTCTGTGCTCATTCACCTCCTTCTTTGGGCTCTGTTGGTGACCCTCCTTGTGTCATGGCAGTTGAGTGGTGGCTGGGTCACCTGCATAGCAGCAATGGCAGCTATGGCAGTGGTGGCTGCTGCTGTAGTGGCAGTGGTGGCAGGCTTCCCTTGCTATGGTGGCTATGGAGGATCATCTGCACAGCAGCAGTGTCTGAAGCAGTGCTGGACCACCCAAGGGATGGCACTCCATGTTCTTGCTGGCTTTAGTAGGGGGCTTCCCTCTGCTCCTGAGGTCCCCACACTCTTTTGGATTCTCCTAATCAAACACTCATAGAAAGCAATCTGGGTGATCATATATGACTGTATAATACTTTGGAACATTTTTATCAAACTGATGAGCATGAGAGACTGGCTGGTTACTTCTACTGTCACTGGACAAAGTTGAAAAAGTAAAGGATGAGGTGAGGGATATGAATTCCCAGCTCAAGGGCCACATAAATTACCTGAAAAGTTCTGCATCTGCCCTGAAAGAGACTCTTATCTCCTGTAGCTGGAGGGTTGGATTGCTGAAAACATAGCCCAGAATCTCATCCTACAAGTGGCTTAATTATAATGCAAATTAAAGTGAAAGAACTGATTGGGAGGAAATGGAATACTGAAAGATATATTGGGGATATGTGGAAAGGCTCTGATGGAGCTCAGGTCATTGAGTTCATAAACTCTGATGACATTCTTTGCCAGTAAAAGCAGCCTGTTCACCCCCACCTGAGGGATTAACCCTGCACTGCCTAAGGAAACTAGAATGGCCTCCCCTGAGCAGCTACCCTGCAAGACACTGCTGAGTCTCCTCGGGACCCACCCCACCACCCCTTTGCTCCTAGATCTGTAACTAGTCTTGCCCATCCCAGTGCCTTTGTACATGTGTCCCATCTGCCTAGAGCCGCTTCCTCTCCCTCCCTCTGCTGACTTACTGTATCAGTCAGGATGTTTTGTACTGAAGTTACAGAAAAATGCAGCTCAAACTGTCTTAGACAAGAGAGCACCGGCTGACTCTCATGACTCTCTAGCCCCAGCAGGCCCCTGATGGGGGATTACAGAGTAACTGTGTTAGTCCATTTTGTGTTGCTGTAACAGAAATACGTGAGAATGGGTAATTTATGAAGAACAGAAGTTTATTTCGCTTATGATTCTGGGGCAGCTGCATCTGGCACGGGCCTCAGGCTGCTTCTACTCATGACCGAAAGTGGCAGGCAGCTGGAAGATACAAGCAGATTACACGGTGAGAGGAAGAAAGACAGGGAAGGTGCCAGAGTCTTTTTAAACAACCAGCTCTCATGAGAACTGATAGAGTGAGAACTCACTCATTGATCACCCCAGCTAGGGAGAGCATTAATCCGTCCATGAGGGAGCCACCCCCATGACTCAAACAGCTTGTAGCACTGCCACAGTGGGGATCAGATTTCTGCACGAGTTTTGGGGGGACAATACATCCAAACTCTATCAGTGACCCATGAGGCGATGCCTAAAGAACTACTTGAGTTTTCTAATTTATACAGACACAAGTCCAGGGGAATGACTGGGAATGGATATTAAGGGTGTGGGATAATGATGAAAGAAACATAAAGTTGGGTCAGGCTGAATTTACTGATATAGGTCCACTAAGCAGAGATTAGATGAAGTAAGTGCATTTAATGTTATAGCTTGGGGAGTTAAAAAAGGGCTTTAACTGAAATACAAACCAAAAGATGGCATACAGTGAATGAATTAGAAAAGCCAGAACTGTCTTGGCTTAACGCAGAAAGGATTCAAAGGCTATATCAGAGTAGATCTGTCACCTACACTGGGAAGGTCCAGAAGACATACCTTTCACCAACTCTATGAGATATAGATTTGTGAGGGGAGCCTCAGCATTCTTGAAGAGCTTGGAGATTGCTCTTCTGTGTAAGCCAGACCTTAAAGCAGGAACTATGATCACTCAATTGGGAAACCTGAACGCAATGGGAGTAATTGGACCCCAGGATGTCAGGGGCCAAGTACAGCACTGAACCCCAAAGGCAAGGGGGACACAGCTACCATCATGGACAGCAGAGGCAGAGCAGCCATCGGAGTAGTCTGTTTCTGTGGAGACCTTCAGGGTTGTCTGGTGGATCTTGGTGTTCCCAGAAGTGAAATAGATGGGAAGCCTACTAAATTCTTACTTGATCTGTATAAGCAGAAAAGTTCCAGGCTAAGTAAACAAAAGTCTAACCTGAATCCTAAGAACAGAGATTCATCATCCCTGAAACAATTCCCAGGCAACCCTTTGAATGAAGGGAAGACTGGGTCTGTTGAAAAGGGCCCTGGTACACTTCCAAAATTTATACTGCTAATATTTCTCTCAGTCTTCCTCAAAGGGACCTACGATCTTTTACCAGGGTAACTATGCATTGAGGAAATACACAGACCTTCTGGGGACTACTGAACACATTGGACTCTGAATTGACACTAAATCCAGAAGACCCAAAACATCACTGCTGACTACTGGTCAGAATAGGGGCTTACAGAGTTCAGGTGATCGTGAGGTTTTAGTTCATGTTCATCTTACGGTGAGTTTAGTGTGACCCCTCATCTTGTGGTTATTTCCCCAGTTCTGGAATGCATAATTAGAGAAGACAGACTCAGCCCTTGGCAGAATGCCCACATTGATTCCCTGACCTGTGAAGTGAGAGCTATTATGGCAGAAAAGGCCAATTGGAAGCTACTAAATTGTCCCTACCAAGGAAAATAGTAAAACAAAAGCAACACTGCATTCCTGAAGGGATTGCACAGGTTAGTGCCACCACCAAGGACTCGAAAGACATAGGGGTGGTGATTCCCACCACATTCCCATTTACTTTTCTTGTTTGGCCTGTGCAGAAGACAGATGGACCCTGGAGAATGACAGCAGATTGTTGTAGGCTTAACCAGGTGGTGACTACAATTGCAGCTGCTGTACAGATGTGGTTTCATTGCTTGAGAAAATTAACACATCCGTGGTACCTGGAATGTAGCTATTGATCTATCTGGTAAATTCGATTTTCTTCATTCCTGTCAGTAAGACCCACCAGAAGTAGTTTGCTTTCAGATGGCAAGGCCAGCAATACACCTTCACTGTCCTACTTCAGGGGTGTATCAGCTCTCCAGCCCTATGTCATAATTTAGTTCCCAGGGATCTTGATTTCCTTTCCTTTCCACAGGACAATGCACTGGTCCATTACATTGATGACATTATGCTTGTTGGACTTAGTGAGCAAGAAATAGCATTACTCTAGACTTATTGATAAGACATTTGTATGTCATAGGATGAGAAATAAATCTGACTAAAACTCAGTGGTCTTCTGCAGCAGTGAAATTTCTAGGGGTCCAGTGGGGCATGTTGAGCTATCCCTTCTAAGGTAAAGGATAAGATGTTACACCTGGCCCTTCCTACAACCAAGAAAGAGGCACAAAGCCCAGTGGGCCTCTTGGGATTTGGGAGGCAACATATTCTTCATTTGGGTATGCTAATGTGGCTCATTTATAGAGTGCACCAAAAAGCTGCTAGGTTTGAGTGCCACCCAGAACAAGATAAAGCTCTGTAATAGGTACAGAGTGCTGTGAAAGCTGCTCTTCCCTTTAGGTTATGATCCAGCAGATTCAATGGTCCTTGAGGTGTCAGCGGCAGATAGGCATGCCATTTGGAGCTTTTGGAAGGCCCCTATATAGGTGAAACAGCACAGGTTTTTAGGATTTTGGAGCAAGCCCATGGCATCCTCCACAGATAATGACTCTCCTTTTGAGAGACAGATCTTGGCCTGTTACTGAGCCTTAGTAGAGACTAAACACTTAACCATAGGCCACCAAGTTACCATGGGACACTGAGCTGCCCAACATGAACTGAGTATTATCTGACCCAACAAGCCATAAAGTTGGGTGTGCAGAGCAGCTCCGTCATCAAATGGAAGTGCTGTATATGTGACTGGGCCCAAGCAGGCCCTGAAGCAAAAGTACCTTACATAAAGAAGTGGCCCAAACGCCCACGGCCCCCATCCTCCACTATGGAGGTAAGGAAAAGCACATCTGGAACATAGGAGTTCCCTCTGGTGTCTGTGTACCATTTCCTGCAATTAAGGTCAATGGAAAACTGCAGCAAACCAATGCAGGCAGGACTAGTAAGCACCCAGGCCGTTCAGGATGAAGGTTTGGGTCATCCCACCAGGAAATGACCCACAACTCTCTGAGGCACTTGCTGAAAACAATGGGAACATGGTATGAGTGCTGAAGAAGGTGGCTGTAAGCACCAGCTACAACCATGTGGCCAGCCGCATTAATGAGCACTGCAATGGTTACGATATTTCCTCCCTATTTTGTTATGAATACATTTGTGTGTGTTTGTACGTATTATGAGTTTGTGTGTATATATGTATACCCATGAGGGGTCTTCAACTTTTTGAAGTACCCTCATGTATATATATAAAGAAAGCAAATGTCTTTATTTTCTTTCCTCTCTCATCCCTATCATGTAACATAAGATGCACTGCCTTTACATCATAATATTCAAGTATCGTAACTTAAATCACAGCATCTAAGTTACTGAACAGCGAGGAGAAGAGAGCCCAGGAATATAGTTCTCTCATGAGGAGCAACAGAAAATCAGGAGCAGTGAAATATTGAGAAGGAGGAGGAGGAGGAGGAGAGGGTTTTACATTCTCAAGGCCGAGGTGCCATGGATGTATATTCCCTGTGGAGGTGGGAATAGCTACCAAGCAGCTGAAAACATGAGAATTCTGGAGAAGGTTTGACACTGGAGATTTAGATGTGGGAGCAAATCACACAGAGATGCTGTTTGGAGCTTTTGAAGGAAGAAGAGGATCTATTGACATGCAGATATAAGTTCACAGGCTCTGGGTGGGAAGAATCCTTAGACTGTTCTCTTATTTCCATCTCCTACCTAGTCAGAAGCCTGTAGTCTTCCGTCTGTTTATTTACAATGAGCCCCGGCTCTTAATTAGATATATCTTAATCAGATATACCCAGCGCTTGGATGAGGTGACACTGGTGTGAGCATGCTTTCCTAAGTCTGTGTGAGAAGCATGCGTTGGGTCTCTGGGCACCTGAGAAGTGAAAGACTTCCAGTTCTATTGATTGCCGACTGACGTTTATAACAACATTCCAGATGCAGAGCTGAAACACAAGCTCTTTTATCATAGACGTTGTCTGAAGCTTTGTGTTCAGATTGCTTTAAGATTTCAACATATATTTCAGTTTTAGATCAGCTTTAACATAAGTACACACCAGCTTTGAATGCCCAAAGGCTGTTTGCAAAGTCAAATCCTTGGAAGACAGGCACATCCTGCTAGAGGCTGATGGGCAAGGCAGACACACTGTGAAATCCCGTGGTGTACAGGCGTTAAGATGCACCCACACGGCCAAGTAAGCTCAGAAACAGTGTAAAGTTCTGTCTGTGTGTCTCTGTCTATCTATCTCTATCGTCTCTCTCACTTGTGTATAACCATCTGTCCATCTACCATCCATCGACTGCAATGAGAGGTTTTGTTTAAAAATTCAACAATAAGTAGTTTTGTGTTTTCAGCTTTCTCTCAGAAATTAAGTTAAATCCCATCTAATACCTCCAGACAATAAGCCAGTGTTTTTCGTCCCTTTAGTTTAAGTGTCTATGACTTGCCATGGTCACAGCTCAGGGTTCAGGTCTTCCTCATTGAATCCTTTCTGACTGTCGACTTCCCCTGTCCTTCCTGTCACCTGCCCCTTTCTTTTGCTCCTTCAGCTTTGTGCTTTCCTCAGGAAACTGGCCTCGGGCCCTCCCCAGATCTCTTCTCTGCCTGCCTGGTCTCAGGCCCCCATCTCAGTCTCTGTGACTCTTGATTGACTCTGGCTCTCTCATTTACAGGAGAACCTGCCACCCTAAGAAGAGGACGTCCTCTCCCAGGACCCCCTGGCTGGGACACCTGAACTTCTGCCCATGGAAGAGGACTAGGGTTACATATCTCAGGTCGAGGTGGATCCGACCTGAGTGGCCAAATCTACGTGTCAGGGCAGCAGGTGTGTTGGGATAAGAAGGGGGCCTTCCACCCGGCTGAAGGGCCCCCCAGTGAGATGGCAAAGGCAAGGGCTGAGCACATGACACTGGGCTGGCAAATCCATCCCTCTGTGCCACCACTGCTGTTGCCCAGTAACCAGCCCCACGTGCCCTGTGTCCATGCACCACCCAGCTTCTGCTCCAGAATGAAGCCTCTGAGCTACAGAACTCAGGTTCTGGGTGGTGTTCACATGGTGCAGGCTTCTCCTGTGGGTCTCAGGAGTGGGCCCGTGTTTGCTGAAGCTCCTGGCAGAAACTGCCGAGCTGCTGGTGATACTCCCGACACCCTGGGCTCCTGCCAGTCCTGTGCTCACCCAACCTGAACGCTCCCTCCATGGGTCTGGACCCACTCCCCACTCACTGCAGCCCTTAGATGCAGAATGGATGTGCCCCAGGCTCTGTGAGCTCATCTGGGAGCTGACACTTCTGTGGGGTGGTCTCAGCGAGTGACTGGCAGGGACAGAAAACCCAGCTCCTGCCTCAGGAGGGATGCTTCCTGGGGCTCCCTTCAGGATTGGGCTGAGCAGGCAGAGGCGCTGCTGGCAGGGCAGGGCCTCAGGGGAAGAAAGGACGCAGGGCCTGGCATCAGGTCTTGTGGGTTCTGTTCCAGCCACAGCTGGGCTAAGGTGCTTGTCAGTATCCATGTGGAAAACCGAGAGTGGCTTCAGATCTGCTTGATTTGTCTTCCCCTCCCTCCATGGAGCAGGGGTGGGATAGGGTTGCAGAGCCTGCACCAGGCTGGGGTGATGGGTGGCTGCAGGGGCTCTGTCTGTAGGGCAGGTCTGGCTTCTCCTAAACCAGGGGTCAGCAAACATTTTCTGTAAAAGATAGATGGTGAATATTTTATGCTTTGTGGGTCACATATTCTTCTTTGCTCTTGCCGTTGTTTGTATGAAAGCAGTTTAAAAATAGAAGAGCGGTTGCACTGTAGCTCCTAGCCATACCAAACAGCTGAATTTGGCCCTGTGGCCTCGGTTTCCCCTGTGAACCTGGACCAGCAGCCCGTGATGCAGAGGGGCACGCAGGGTTGGTGAAGCTGGGGGGGTTCCTCTTAGGAGTAAACCTCTTTGAGAAGAAAGCTGGTCATCAGATTCCTCCAGCATAAGCTCTAAGTCCACCAAGATGAAAAAGAATAGCGAGCAGGAGCTGTTAAAAGATAAACTGTGGCACAGTTAAAGTTTAAGTAGTTTATGTGAGCAGAAAGCAGCTCATGAATGGGGCGGCTCCAAACCAGAGTGCGCCAGGGCTCCTGCGAGGGGCAAAAGGAGAAACAAGACAGAGAGGCATCTGAGGGCGAGCTGGAGCCACAGCCTCGTGTAGATCATTCCGGTGGAACGTCCCCAGGTGGAGGCTAGTTGGCGGAGGTGAAGGGCAAGACATGGTCTGAAGAGGGGCCTTTGCTGTCTGCATGATTCCAACAGCACGTGTGCGACCACACACTAGCCAGTAACTGGGGGACCCACTCAACCCCGTGCACCACGACCTGTCTGGGACCCCCTCTCCCTGGTTCCTAGTCTTCTCATCCAAAAAGTGAGACTGTGGCGTGGACTGATCTCTCTGGTTCCTCTCCCTCTCATTCGAAAATGTTATGACTCTGACTTCATAGTTCTGTTTCCATGGCTGCTTTTTACCTCCTGCTAAGTGAGAGGTTTCGAAGTCACTTATCCATTAACACTCACAATTTGATCTTGCAAGACTGTGGCACATTTAGGTTTTTTTGGGTGTGTGTGTGTGAGAGTGTATAAATATGTAATATGAGATTCAAACAAAGTTTCTCTTGAACGTATCCATGCCTACTGAGAAAGTTAGATCATGTAGAATACATGGATAATCATTTTCTTCTTCTTCCTCAATTCACAGGGCTGGAACCAAGTATAATGTAAAATTGAATTAAACCATTAATTCTTCTATGTGGTATTTCAAGCATTGTTTAAAAGGACATAGCAGAGCTTTATAAGAGACAAATCCAGAACTACTTTCTGTGACTGAAATTTATGGAGAGAATTTTACAATTTATAAAAGAAGAAAGGCAACTTCTGTCCAGTTGTAAACTCCAGACCCACTGCCTATGTGCTCATGGGCACCTCCTGTGTGCCCAGCCCACGTTGTATTCAGAAAGGGATTCCTATATGCTTCCTGTCTAAATCTGCAGGTAGCTCCTGAATGGGAACGGAAGACATTTGGTGTGGGCGTTCACTGATAAAAACGTGCTCACTGCTGAATCACGCTGGTTCGGTTGACCATATCTTTCCTCAGTGCAGCTCAGCCCTCTGCACAAACTGGGCGGTTTGTGATGTGGTTAATGATTGGCACGCTGACCTTAGAAAGTGGAAAGATGAAAGCATGCAAATGGGCTTTCTTTCTTGCTGGGTGGAGAAGATAATTTTCTGTATCATATGATTTCCTGGTACAGAAAACCACCCCTCCCACAAAATGTACCCTCCCAACATTCTTTTAGGATAATGCACTTGTGCAAATGATGGCAGACTTTTTCTTGAGACAGGGTTTAATGAAAAGAAGAAGAAACAGAACATGATTACATGTGTAGCTGAGCAACTTGGTAATGCTGACAATTTTGCTGATTTTCCCCAAATGTGATATTCAAGTTTTACTTAAAGTGTGTGAGGTACTGAACATTTTATTTTCTTCTTTGGCTATTTTAAGGCTTTTCCCTCTCTCTCATAGAAAACAATCTGAAAGACAAACCCTCTCTGCTTTCCAGCCTGGGCAGAGTCCCCCGTTGGTCCCGTGTCCTCATCATCCGCACCACTGAACAGCTGGGGCCTCTCTCGGGACACGCCACTGCCGCGGCTCAGTGGATCCCACTCTTCACGCTGTCCTCGGCACCTCGTAACCGAGCATCTTCAGAGCTGGTCCGTCCTGCATCTCTCATTCTTGACTGTTGAGAATAAAGCTCGCTCCCCTCTCATTTCCCTGCACTCACTTCTCACCCTCTTTGCTTCTCTTCTTCACTTTTTCTTATGTTGAAATTCTACCATTACAAATTTATCTCTTTTCATGAACTTTGCCCCTGGGAGGCCAAATGCTGAAGATAGTGATGGAGTTAAGTTGCCCTTATTTGGCCACATTATCATGTGGTAGGTGTCTACGGGAATGATCAGGCAGCGTAATTTAAAACTTTCACCAGGACTTGAGTACATGTTGACAAAGTCTTATCATGGTGGTACAGGCTCTACAGATAGTGTGGAGCAGCTCAGGACTAGGGGAAGTTTGTCTTTATTTTTAGTATACCTGATCATGAGGCTCCAGTGGCTAAAATGTGGTGAGAAAGTGGAGGACAGACTCCTAGGTGGCCTCAGGTCTCTATGCGGAAGGTCAGGGTGCTTCCTGTCATCTTCTTCTGGTAGTCCTTGTCAAATTCTTCATTCTGGGCCACAGTAAAGTTGTTCTTCCAGTCCTCAGGCATCCCTGAAACAAGGCAAACCTCAGTGATTGCTGCAGGAACATAGGGGAAGTGAGCATGCACTCACAGGACTTGTGCAAGAAGGGGAAGAAATGGGAAGCTTGTCTCTCAAAAGTTGCACTGTGTTGTTCCTGGGAAGAATAAATAATGGGGCGCTGCTGTAGATTGGATGCCCCCCATCCCAAACTCGTTGAGGTTTAAATATCGACTGTAACCATGAAGGTGGGAAATCCTATTATGGTAACTGAAGGGTGGAGCCTTGAGGAGGTGATTAGATTGCATGGCCATGCTATAATGAATGTATTAATAATGGTGGTCAGGGGCATGGTTCTGAGGGCTTCAAATGCAAAGTAAATAAGGAGGTTAGTCTCTCTCTACTCCACATTTTCTGCCATGTGAGACTCCTGGGTCACTGTCTCCACCACCAAGACCCTTACCAGATATATTCCCTGGAATTTGGACTTCCCAGCCTCTGAAACTGTAAGAAGTAAGTTTTATTTTCTCTGTAAATCACCCTGTTTCAGGTATTTATGTTATAAGCAACAGAAACAGACTAATACAGGCATGAAACATTACTGGGAAATCTAAGTAGACCGTGCAGACAACAGAGTTCATTTGGCATCTTAGACTATAAGTCTCACCTACCTTTCCTCATAAAAGGGGAGATGGAATGATCCACAATGCAGGTGGGCAACGTGGTGGAGTTGGCCTTTGGGTTTTACTTCATTACATCAAAGGAGGTGTGATAGACAATTTTATTCAGAACTTCTTTGGGTATGTCTTTCTCCAGGAGCTGCAATATCTTCTGAACTTCCCGCTTTGGATCCTGTATGTGGAACAGTTACAGGAGGCCCATCATTTTGGGTCTTACATTAAGAATGATGTTCTGTTTGGAAAAACAGTCCCATTAGAGAGAAGAGTTAAGGGATCAATTCAAATATACTCAATCAATACTGTCAATTGACTAGGAGTTAAGGCACTGTGCTGTCTCAGGTGCTGCAGCAGGAAGCTGAGGGCCATCCCTGCCCTCCAGGGAGACCCTGCAGCAGGGGAGTCAGGAAAAACACAACCAATGGCAATTCCTGGCTGAGAAAGCACATGCTGCTGCCTGCAGAGAGTGCCAGGAGATGTGGGGGAGGAGCAGTGATATCTGTGGGGGAGATCAGGGAAAGCGTGAAGGAGGGTCCGTGTGGTGACGCACAGCAGAACAAACTCTGGTGTGTGGCCTGAGAGATGGCACGAGGCATCTATGAGTTTAACAGGTCAGTGGGACGATGATAACGAAGATCTCAAGTGGACTCAGAAATGAGATCCCGTGTTCCTCCATTCTTTCTGATGAAGAAGAGGCAAAAAGAGAGAAAGGTGTAGCTTCTGCTTAGATTTTAGAGGAATTCTTAGCACTGGCATAGGAGATAGATTTGTAATTCTAGGACACTAATTGACGGGGCCACAAGAGTGAATCCGTGATGCCACTCACACACAATGACTTGAAATGGAGAAATCAGTCCACTGTCCAAATATGTGGGACGAATTCTGACAATGTTTGCATGGATTAAACTTCACTTTGTGACATGGGTTTGGGGTGTGGAAGTGGGAGAAGGCAGCTATGTTTCTTGAATGCAACTATGTGCACTTTGCAAATATGATTGCATAAATCTTTATGATAATCTTATGAGACAGACATGATACCATTTTATAAGGTAAAGAAACTCATGTCAGGATCCAGTTTGTTGACTCAACTCTAAAGCATGTGCTATTTCCTGAGGAAGAAGAATCTTCTGGAAACTGAGGTGAGGCAAAGGACATTTGGAAGACCAAAAATGTAGTTAGAGCTTCTGAGGATAAAATGAGCTGGAAAGAGTATCATGGAGAGAGCGGACTCACACTGAATTTTGTCATCGGGCAAGCACATGGGAAGAGAGTTCTCACAGTATGTGTCACATTAGAGGATGTGGGGGTTTGATGGAGACCACACTTCCCTCACCTCCTTCATGTCCTCACAGAAGACGTAGAGAATGTGGAGCTGGTCTTTCATGTTCCCCCATCCCTTAATGTGGTCATACCAGGAGCCCCACAGCACTGGTTGGAAGAAAGAGACAAGATGTCAATGTTGCTGGAAACTTGGAAAACAAGGACATTTAATAAGAACAACCAGAAGACAAAGACCCTAGGCAGGATTCTTATGTGCCATCGAGAGGGACTTTCCTTAATATTTAAAGAATATAAAAAGTATTCTGATTCTTTGGTTCATACTTCTACCATTGAAGTTACTATTCCATGGGAGATTGTCTTGTGGTCAGAGATTCATAATCTTTTTGGTTTTTATTTTTTATTTTTTTGTCCTTTTTGAGACCGGCCACACCACGCTCAGCCAGTGAGCGCTGTGAGCGCACCAGTCATCCCTACATAGGATCCGAACCCGCGGCGGGAGCGCTACCGCGCTCCCAGTGCCATGCCCTCCCGAGTGCGCCACGGGCTCGGCCCGAGATTCATAATCTTTACTTTCCCTGCATCACTGTCACTGCTATACAATAAATGCTGTTTCCAAAGAAGCTGATTTCGAAAAGAAGTCTATCACTCTGAAAAATCTATTATTACCAGATATTTGGGCACTTTACTCTGTGTGACATACGTGGGTGAAGGGAGGTGTGCTGGGTTCCTTCTGGTGGCCCTGCAAACTCCACCTTGCCCTCTCCACCTGTGCAAGTCCCTGCAGTTGACCTGCAGGAATGGTGTTCAGGAGCACCTTTGCCCTCAGATCTATAGCTGGACTGTGCAGCAAGAAGCACGCGAAGGCTTGGCAGGCAGGAGGAGAGGATGGACAGTGCGTTTGCTTCCCTGATGCCCTTCCCGTTGGACCCTGTGCTTGAATGCTCCCCCCAAAGGCCTCAGCTGCTGTCAAGGGCCAGCTCCTGTCTCCAGGGGGCAATGGCTCCCTGCCATGATCTCTCATAATACTGTACTAGCACTTGTTGGTTTCCTTAAATTGTGCCCATAACTTTGAAAATAGTCTTTTGTTAAAGTCTCTCCAGATGACCCATTTGAGTGGGTCTACTTCCTCCCAGGACTTTGAGGAATACAACTGTTCAGCAAAAAAACCCTTCTGCTCTGATGTCAGCCAATGAATGAATAAGGCCATATGAACCCACAGTTTAATTTCACCTGACTTTTCCAGCTTGGAATGTCTCAACATCTTCTTCCCACGTACCAGGGTCAGGCAGCATTTTATTCATTCTTGAGAAATGGTAGTAAGATACCAGACAGTCCTTGGCATTTCTAGCCACATAGATAATCTGGAAATGGCCAGCAAGTGGAGTGAGGGGCAGAGTAAAACAAGACAGAGAAATATCACTATTCAATACAGAGGACCATGATCTTAGAAAGCCTCTAGTAGAGTCTTGACTGCCCTATTTGAGTAACTGAATGTGCACATGTTTCTGTGATCATGGTGACAGCTCTTTCAGTTCATGCAGACACAGGTTCAATTTACAGCTGTGATCTTAGCACAGTTATTAAGAGCATCCATTTCCTCTCTCAGTAGTTTCCTGGTTTGCTTGATAAATGCTACAGTCACCCTAACTAGGATGTTCCTGCAGGTTGAGGAAGCTACCCACGGTGTCTTAGTCCATTCAGGCTGCGTTAACAAAATACCATGGACTGGGTGGCTTTTAAGTAACAGAAATTTATTTATCACATTCTAGAAGCTGGGGAGTCCAAGACCAAAGTACCAGCAGATTCAGTGTCTGGAGAGAGCTGTTTCTTCATAGATGGCTGTGTTTCATTAGGGCACTAATCCCATCACGGGGGCTTCACTCTTAGAAGCTAATCAACTCTCAAAGGCCCCAACTCCCAATGCCATCACATTGGGAGTTAGGATTTCAACGTACAATAATTGGGGGGAAACAAACATTCAGAACCTAGTGCATGTGTGGTATTTTTCAGTGTGTGTAAACTCCCCCACCCCCAAGCTTTCGTTAAGCAAGAAGTCTAACTGGGCTGCAGGAAGGGAGGGGCTGGAGCAGTTTGCTGTCTAGTCTTATCTCCACACTGACAAAATCAGATTTTTCATCCTGAAAGGAAGGGGACCAGATTTTTGACACCAGGGTGAACATGATAGTGGCTGTGAACATGGCTGTTCAGATCTCTGGCTGTGGAGAGTGTAGTGATGGATGGCCTCAGCTGCTGCTCTCTGGACCCACCACCATGCTCCTTTAGAGGCCACATTTCCCGAGGGCTGCTCTTGGCTAGTGAGCGAGCACTGCAGGGGTGCTAAGGCAGGCCCACCTATAAGATATGGGACTCTGTGATATCTGACCGTGGCTGGAGGACCCCCGTCAGCTTGGCTGAACCTTGCTCAGGTCTGCACTGCAGTCTGAGCCTCCAGCCCTCCTCCTTGCCTCACCTTCACAGGGTCAGACCTGTGGCACTGAGAGGTCCTTCTCACATCTAACTCTGCCTTGTCACCTGATTCCCCAAACCAAGAAACCAGGCTTCCTCAGGAAGTACCTGCTATATTTCATTGATTATCCTCTTTGAATATGGCTTAGCAGGCAGACAATCAAAATGGTTTTGTCTGAAAACTTCCCAATGCATATCCAGAAATAATATTTTTAAAGAAAGGGAGATGCAGAATGGGGTGTGTGGGAATGTGGTGCAATGCCCCCGTCGGCCTTCTAGCTACACTGGTTACTTCTCTTTCAATGTCTTTGCTTGTTTCTACTTAGAAACATTCTTTGGCCATACTGATCAAAACTGGGTTTGAAGAGTAGGCTCTTCTCACCTTTGAATTTTCTTTCCAGAAAGGCAGTAAACAGGCAAATGGGTCTTCAGAGTTCTAGGAGAAGGCATTTTGTTAGCCAGATCCAGACCTGGGGAATAAGGCCACACCATTCAGCCAAGCACTTCTCATCAGCTACATGGGTTCATGACTGTTATTGTCAAACATGTGGAATCAGATTGACCAAATAATTGGCTTTTTATCTAAAATAACCATTTTACATGTCTATGTGTCCCTTCTGATGAGAACTTCACTGTTCATTCTGGTGGAGGAAAGCACTAATGAGAAATTGCAAATTGTGAAGGCAATGTTACTCCTCTTATTTGCTGATTGTTGGTGTGTGCTTGTGTGGGCAGGTGAACATGCTTCAGGAGATTTGAGGTTGGTGAGACCTATAACCCCAACAAGCCCTTAAATATTTTGTCATTTGGGTTTTTCTATTACTGCAGTAAGGAATAGAAGAAAGCCAGGTGGAGAAGAGCTGACACTTCTCTTTAGGGACAGAGGTTCCTGGACCAGCTCTGTATCCTAGCAGTTCTGTCTAAAGAGCTTTAGCCTTTCTTTCACCCTTGGCCAAGAGTCACAAGAGCCACCAGTCATGTACCAGAACAATAAAGTGAGCCTTATAGTGGTCAAGTCATTTTTCCAAGTTAATAAATGTGAGAATTATAAACCAGTCAGACTTTGGATATAGAAAACCATGAAAGGGAGGCTTAAGGGACATTGTGAAAAATGGTAGAGAAGCAAAGAAGACTTAGATAAAGTATATTCAAGATATTCCTGGAAATAGAAGTTACAATGCCAAATGCTAAAATACTGAACACAGGCTGGGATTTGGCCAAGCACTGCATCAGCCTTAGGGAAGGGGCTTGCAAGTAAAGTGGAGGTGGCAGCCTTGGAGAAGCATAGCTTCTGACGGAGAATCAGATATGTAGAGAAGGGGAAGTACTCCCTGGGACATGGCAGTGAAGGAAAAGAAGGAAACAAGAGAAAGAAAATTAAAGTAAAAATCCCACAAAGGTAAAATTTAAAAATTCATGCCAATTGTTCCTTCTCCCTTAACTGCCAATACCAGTCATAAATCAAACTGCCCAGAAGACAGCAGAACTGACAGAAGAAGGTACATGCAGACTTGGAACTATGCCCATGAAATGTACACAAAGAAAAAAAAAACAGACTTCATTGACACAAAACTACTATAAAAATCAGAAAAGTCAAATCAAAGCTTTCAACCACCCTAAGGCAAATACAAAGATAAAAAAAAAAAATTATAACACAACATTTCATACTGAGTTAAATATCCTGAAATGATAATTTGGAAACATGAAAAAAATCTTATATCAGAAATAGAAAAACTACAAACAGAAATGGGTAAGAGAAGGAAGAAGTAAAGGAAAGATTTTGCTGAATTCCAGAGAGAAATAGAAGAAAAAGACAAAACATAATAAACGAAGATTAAATTAAAAGACAGACAATGAAGAATAGACCTAAATAGAAATTGAATAAAGACCATTGAAGAAAAGCAAGAAAACAAACAAGAGAATAACAACAAGATAAAGAAAGAAGCAAAAAGGGTCAGAGAGAAAGAGGCTGATCCAGAAGACAGGTGAAGAAGGTCCAACACTGAGTAAATTGGACTCCATGAGAAGAAAATATAACAATGGAATGAAACTATTATTTAAACCTGTAATATGAAAAAACTTTTTGGGAAAAAAGACTCGAATTTATATTTTTAACCGTGGGGTACCAGGGAAAGTCAATTCATAATAATAAAATTTATTACAAGTTTTTAAAAATAATTAGGGCCCCCAGGAAGAAGAAACTAACAGTTCATAAATCAAGAGATTGAAAATGCCATCAGACTTTTCAAAAAATGGCATATAAAGCAAGGAAACAGTGAAGCAGCATTTTAAAGAAACTTAAGGAAAGAAAATATGAATAATAGAGCTTATAATGAGGCAAGCTGTGCTTCAAGTATTAAGACTAAAGTAAAAAGTTTTGAATGTGCAAAAACTCAAAGAATGCATACACATGTGCTGTTCATGAGAAATCTACTAGAATGAGCTTCATTCAACCAAGAGATGACTTGGAAAACTTATTCAAAAGGACTGATGATGAACATTTCACACTATTTAATACTTAAATGAATAAAGTGATGTCATGAATAGAAGAATGATGTGTAAACATTATAGGATCTAACAAAGCAGAAATAATACAACTTAAAATGTAGAATACGATCATTCACTGACTGTTATGAATAGATAACAGGGTGAATCACAGTATTTCTTTGCAGTTGGAAAATCAGAGAGAGAAAGATTAAGAGAAATGAGATCTAAGTCTTTATTAAAAATAATAATACACAGAAAACCACTAGGAAAACATACATGCAAACTTTCCTAAGTACCAAACAAAAAAACAAAAAAGCCAACAACAATAACAACAAAACCACCCAAGCAAACAAATCTACCTACATACAACTTAAAAAAAAAAAAAACCACAAAAGGACACACTAAATAGGCTATGAAACACAGTGTAATGCTAGAGCTAGGTATCACAGACCCCTCTAGCCTGTACACAAACCCTTCACATGCAGGTCTATGAGCTAGGTAACAGCAAAAGGTCCTTGGAGCCATGGGTGAAAAAATAACAGGCTTTATTTCTAGACACAAGCTCTGCCAACCAGTAGTTCAGAGCCACTGCTTCACATACACTAAGAAAACACCAAAAATAGCAACAAGCTAAAAAGACATGGGCACACATGTGCACTAACTCTACTCCCACACAACTTGTTTACAAATAATGTGCTGCACCACACTCAGCTGGACCTGAGACAAGGGGGCCTGACTAAACTGCTCTAATTTCCTCACACACAGTAAATATTGTCTGTTACATACAGTAATTTTAACAAACAATATTATGACATAATTGGAACCAGTCATATCAATAAATGTGAATAGGCTTAAATCATGTTTTACTATTTTTCAAATTGGCTCATTAATGAAAACTCAATTATATGCAGCATATGAAAGACACTTCTAAAACACAGTGATTTGTAAAGAGTAAAAATACAAGAGCGAATAGAGATATATCACATATATACCAAGTGATAAAAACCAGGGATTCTGATGGCATCAGATAAAGTATGATTCAACTTCAAAAGCATTATATAAGACAAAGAAGAAGCTTTATAATGCTAAAGACCCCATTATATCAATGAAATATAATAATCATGAAAATCTATGTACCAAATAATAAAGTAACCACTTACATAAAACAAAAACCACAGCTGATGAAAGGAGAAATAGAAACGCATTAATAATCAGATACTTTAACTTTCAGTGCAAGAAAGGGCAATTGGACAAAAAAATAAAATAAAATAAAAAATGAAAGAAAAGAAGGATATAAAAGATTTAACCAATGAATAGTATATTGGATATTTTAGATATTTCAATAACAGACAATATACCTTCTTCTAAAGTGCCCACACAATATTCACAAAAATTGATTATATATTAAAGCACAAATAAAATATCAATCAATGTCATAGTTAGAATTTTAGAAACAACACTCTCTGACCACAGTGCAATAAAACTAGAGATGAAAGACAAAGTCAAAATTAATGAAAGCCCTTTCACCTGGAAGTTAAAAACATCTACTAAACAACTCTGGAGTAAAGTAATACGAATTCTGAAAAATGTAATGAAATAAAATGTGATGAAAATACTACACAGGAAAGACAGCAAACACATTTAACACAGTGATCAAATAAAAATGTATAGCCCTAAGAATGAATGAAAGTAAATAAATTAAATTCCCAATTTCAATTTACAAAATCTAACAGTAATTTGTGATTAAAAAATCAGAAAAACAAGGAATATAAGAAAATATCTTCAGACTGATAAAGGGCATCTTTTAAAAACTCTATAGCTAACATCATATTTAAAGTTGAAAGACTGAATGCCTTTCCAGTAAGATCAGGAATAAGGCAATGTTGTTGTTCTCATGATTTCTGTATGACATTGCTCTTGAGGTTCCAGACAGTGCAATAAGGCAAGAAAAAGAAATTGACATCAAAGCTAGAAAGGAGTAAACTTTTACTTATTCATAAAAGATATCATTGTGGGGCCGGCCCGGTGGCGCACTGCTACAGTGCGCCGCTTGGGAGTGCGGCGGCGCTCCCGCCGAGGGTTCGGATCCCACATACAGACCGGTTCCCGCTCACTGGCTGAGCGAGGTGCGGGCGCAACACCGAGGGTTGCGATCCCGTTGCCGGTCCCGGTCCGGTACGGGCGCGACACTGAGGGTTGCGATCCGTTGCCGGTCATGAAAAAAGACAAAAAGGAAAAAAAAAAAAGATATCATTGTGTATGTAGAAAGTTCAGTAGAATGTACAAAAAAGCTACTAGAACTAATGAGCCAGGTAGCAGGATACAATGTCAGATACAAACATCAATTATATTTCAATATATTAGCAACAGAAAATTAAAGATTAAAATGTGAAAATGGCATTCATAATAGCATCAAATAAAATGTACTTAGAGTTAAATTTGACAAAGATATGGCAGACCTATATAATGAATGCTACAAAGCATTGCTCAGGGAAATTGAAGAAAGACTAAATAGTTGGGGAGATAAACCATGTTCATTGGTCAGAAAACTCAAATTTGTTAGGGTATTAATTCTCCCCAAATAGGTCTATAGATCAGCAGGCTTTTGTTTGTTTGAGTAGAAATGGACAACCTAATTATAGAATTCATATGGGAATGTAAAGATCCTAGAGCACACAATAGAAAGAAAAAATAGAAAATACAGAACTATACCCATACATATACAGTATGTATTTTGATTTTGCCAAAGTGGCCAGAGCAATTCAACGAGAGAAAAGAAACTTTTCAACAAATGTTGCTGGAATAATTGGCTCAATCAGTTATAGGTTTTTAGTACATATTATGTATTTTCATTTTACAAATGAAGAAACGCTAGGTTACAAGAAGCATAATAACTTGCTCAAGGTCACTCAGATAAGAATCCAAACCAGCACTGGAAGCTGGACTGTTTGATTCCAATCTATGCCTCCTCACTGTGGGGTTGTCTTCTATCACTAAGCTACTATTTGTAACTATTTCCTTTATAAAAACATATCCCTTATTCCCACCTTGATTACGTACTCTTCAAGGGTGCTATCTATGTCTTATATTTCTTAGTACATTTGGCATGATGCTTAATAACTTGTCAACAATGATTGACCCATCACAGTGGCTACAATCTCCTGGGTCCCCATTGGGCAAACTCACCTGAGTTGAGGGGGAGGGACAGAGTCCACTCGATGAAAGGATGCTGGTCAAATCTGTTGGCACACTGGCACTTTTGCACATCCCCATCATTCTGGATCATGTCCACAATCTCCTTTGTCCAGGTTGTGCCTAGAATCAAGTGTTATGCTCCACTCTGCCCACTCATGGCACAGTTTGATTCTATTTCCTTAATGCCCAAATTTCAGCAAAAGATCACAAGACATGCAAAGTCCTAAGGAAACTTCCCCAGCATGTTGTCAATAAAGGAAATGGAGGCATAGGTGGAAGGAAATGTGGGAATGGACCTCTCATATGTGACATGCTTAGCTACCTCCTTACACTATGTCAAGGCAAAAAGAAACGTGGTGAGGGTACCAGCACCCCTGAAGAGCCCCATGGAGCTGTCCTACACAGCCTTGGGATTACGATCAGAAATTTTGCATTGACTTGGATGCTCTGATTCAAACGGGAATAATGAGACATAAGGGGGACAGGGACCCATTGTGAGGCTCAACTAGGAGAGGCATAGTTGGTCCAATTCCCAATACACCCCAGAGGTGCAGTAGCAGATTTTATTGACACTTAGAAATATGTGGAGGTTTATTATTGGCTTCCTATACATGAAATAGGTGGGTGGTCAACTAAGCTAGTACTTGATTAATACAATCTGGAAATCATTGTATCTGTTGAAAAAAAAAATCCTTACTGAAGTGCTGGTATGAATCCACAGCAGATCCTAGACATGAGCCTGTTCACAGACGCTGAGCCCCTTGAGTGAGGACAGAGTCAGGAACCATGAGGAAAGGGCCTGGAAACGGGGCCTCAGCCTACACTCCCAATGTTCCCCAATTCTTCGTCAGAGTAACCTACAGCCATTTAAAAGGATCGCTGCTTGAAGGAGAGACGCCCAAACCTTCAGGGGGTTATTAGGTACTGAGCGCTGAGTTGGTGCTAACCCCACGGACACAATGGTTGAATGGTTAGAGTGAGGGGTTTATGGCACTTTAAGAATGACTGAATTATTGTAAGTTTAATCAAACTGTGATGAATGTAATGTGCTAATTGAGGAAACCAACACAACCCTTGGCACCTAATATGTTAATATTGACTTGGAATACACTTTTTTTCCCATCTCAATTAGTCACTACAATTAGAATCAGTTTGCCTTCATCTGAAGAGACAGCAGGACACCCTCGCTCCTAACCAGCACCGCTGGCTATGGCCACTGTTCTCCTCTGCCTGAGAGAGTTGGCAGAGACCTTGACCAGCTAGTTCAGTGTGTTGATTAAGTTATGTGAATAACAACAGGAATTACCAAATAGCCCAGCTACCTTAGCGTGAGAATGAGAACAGATGAAATTCAGAAGCATGACCCAGTGGTCTTGTTAATGCATGTTATAACCTCTAAAAGTGAAAAAGAGTTGGGGCACTTAGCACCGACTACAAGAAATGTAAAACGTTGACCACGTACTCGTATATATTTTAACTCTACAGGAATAAAGAGATGATAGCAACTCTCAGAAGACAAACTAGCAGGTGCAACTACCCTCAGGCAGAAAAGAACTTGAGTTGTGCTAGGAATGGAGGGAAAGCAGGAGACCACAGAGTAGGCAGCAGGAAGGAAGGCCAGCCGGTGAGGAGGCTGAAGGGCAGGGTAGGGCGGGTCACAGGCTTTATAGGCCACAGGAGTGGTTCTGAATTTGATGCTAAGTGCAATTGAAAAGTTTAAAGCTGGGGCTAGGTGTGAGGGGGACTAATTGACTTGATTTATCTTTGTGAACAATGAATCTTCATTTCAAAGTAAAGGATTGGAAGACAAGATTGGGAAGACTGGAGGCACTAATTTGACAGGAAGAACGAATGTGATTGTAGGGCTAGTGGGCTGCCTTATTTTTTAACAAGCTAGGTATGTGCGCTGTTGTCACTAGCTAAAGCCTCAAGAGCATTCCCTCAGGGCATTAGAATGACATCTCGCGAGACCTAACCAAATGCATTAATTCTACCACACGACATGGCTGACATGTGGTTCATACCAAGAGAAGAAGGGTCGCCTTGACCCTTGTCTTACCTTTTGTTTGTGCTTCCTTTATTTGTATTATCCTCAGCCATAGGTACTTACACATCCCTCCTTCCGGTATTGCATCCACTATTGGCTTTAGTCTTATTTCTTGCTTGTACAAGCATGTTGCTTTTGCCGTTCCAACACCATTTCCCCTTTCTGCTCTCACCGTCTTATTTTGCTGTGGGGAGCTGCTCCTCCCAAAATGTACACAATTTTATGGGATTGTCAATCAAGGAACCCCATCCTCCTCTGGCCAAAGGGGAAACACACAACCCAAAGTAGGCCAGTCAGATTCTCTTCACCAGAATTTTAATTATGAGCAGAGACTAAATTTATTTCGTGCCACTCAACCTGAGAGGAGTGCCCTGAGGAGAAACGGTCCCTCAGGTACTGCTTCTTGGATTCCCACAGCTGCTTCAGTTCCTGTCCCGGTCCTTCCTCTTTTCTCTCAGTTTTGTGAGCTATAAAATATCTTTCCCTGTTGCTTATAATCATAAACCCACACAGACGCGAGCTTCATGAGAACAGAGCAAGTGCAATCTCACTAATCTTTGTAAACCGCCCCAACACTGTGCACGCAACACACGCACGCTGTACATAATAAACTCACAAAGAATAAGTCAGTATTAACTTCAAAACGTGAAGTTTCTTGAAGTAATTTGTTACCATCACAGTCTCCCAATTTATTGAGATCATTTTCTCCATTTGGGATGACATTTGAAGATTACTCAGAACCCAACACTGAAGGAGGGGGCAGAATCAGTACAGGGATAGGTGCGGAGGATGCAGAACAGATCAAAGTCCCTGGTGTCAAGCAGCTATGGTCTTGGGGGAAGAGATAAGGACTGACTATGCGATGTGACCAGTAGTTTACGTGCTGTGAAAGTTCACAGGAGTGTGAGAAAAGCCCCACAATGCAGAAATGCAAGGGCTGCATAGGAGCTCATTAAGCAGAAAAGGCGAGGCTCGGGCTTCAGGACCTCTCAAGACCCCTTACGTACGCTGGTGGGAGTGTAAAAGGGGCAGCTTCCTGTGAAAATGGTCCAGACGTTCCCCCCAACTTAGGCAGAATTATTATCTGACCCAGAAATTCCACTCCCAGGTATAAACTCAGGAGAAATGAAAAGACCTGTTGTGCATACAGTTTTATTGGCACATGGCTGCGCCCACCTGTGGGTATTGCCGTCGGCTGCTTTCATACCTCGATGGCTGAGCCAAGCGGTTGCAACTGACACCAGAGGATGGGTAAATCCTAAAACAGTCACTGCTTGGTCTTTCACAGAGAAAGTTTGCTGACCCCTGCCATGCACAGGGTGAAACCACTGAAGGGTTTCAGAAAGACAACTGTGGTTGCTGCTGGAGGGTGCATTTGACTGAGGACAAACATTAGCCCCTGTGCCACAGTCTTCCTGCTCACAGGGCCCCCCAACCTCCTCCGCCCTTGGCTTTCCCTAACTGTATCACGACGCCAGAAGCAGGTATTCAAGTTAGCACCGTCCCCGATGGGCCCCTCACCTCTCCCGGAGCCT
>NW_007736731.1:58132-60931 GCF_000696425.1 Galeopterus variegatus
AGTTCTCCAGTGTGTGAACATGGTATATCCCTCCATTTAGTTGGGTATTTTTAACTTTCTCCCAATTAGGTTTCGTAGCTCTTCAGGTACCATCTCACACATCCTACGTTAGATTTATCCCTAGTCGTCCGATGCCTTGTGACGCTGTTTTAGGTGGCATCATTCTAACATTTCTATTCTCTGCTCTTGCTGGCACATGGTGTGGGTGAGTGAACTGGCACAGTCGCTTCAGAAACTGAACAATCCCTCCTAATGCTGAAACATCTGCACACCTAACACAGCGGACAAATGTAGCGCTCCACACAGAAGCCCCCAGGCTTACTTGTTACCCTATTGCAGTACAATGGATAAATAAAGCAAAAAAAAATTGGCATAAATAGCCCCAAGCCGCAAACCACTACTAAATGTAGCAACATAATGACTTTCACCAACAAAATGTTGAACCAAATAAAACTGCCATTGTGAAGGGCAAATAATAGTTGAATGCCAGCAACTTCATCAGGTTCAATAGAAGATAGGGCTCGAAAACAGGCAGCACTACTCAGTAAAGTTAGAAGTAAGCCTGGGGTGGCTTCTGAAGGGAGGAAGTGACTAAGGGAATGCGTGAAAGACTTCTGGGCTGTTGACGACGTCCCGTCCCTCGACCTGGGTGCCCATGTCCAGCTGTGGTCATTTTGTGAGAATTCATCAGGCTGTACACCTTTCTGTGTGTGTGCTCCCTACATAACTTACAGAGTCAAAAAATAGGACTCTTCTTGCTTGGTTCTGATTTAGGTACCAATACACTAAACATCAACTACCAAAATCAGTATGAGATTGAATTTCCATATCCAGAATTTAAAGGTAAATCATCAAGACATTGCTCCTTGCTTCTTGGAACTCTCATTCAGGTCAAAAATATAAAACGGTATTGGGGTGTGGAAACAAAAGAGCATGTGCGGAGAGACCACTGCGGGGGAGTGTGCGTGTGCTGTGGGTCCCCACACAGGCTGACGGGAGGAATCAGCCCACAGAGCACAGAAGCGCAGATGTCAGGGGAGATGATGGGGGCACTCTGCACCGGGGGGCCTTGTGGACTCCAGGCTCCGAGCCTCACTGAGGAGGTCCAGAGAGCCAGACAGGACTGTGGGGTTGGCATTGCCCTGCACGCCTGGGTGGTCAACACAAGGATGTCTTGGTGTCTCCACGGACCAGTGTGGGCCACATGGAAGAGGGCCCAGTGGAGCTGCCCGACGGTGAACCGGGAGCTGACGGGAGAGCATCTAGCTGGGACATGCGCACCCAAGGCCCAAGAATGGCCAGGCAGGGTGCCCCAGGCCTGGGAGTCTCCAAAGAGGAAACCAATGTGTCCCACAGGAAAGACTCAACTACAGACACCTGCAAGGTCAGAGGTCTCATAAATCCCACTTCCGTGTCAGCAACTACTTAACCCCTTCCCTCGACTCCCTTTAACATTTGTGGCACTGGTAGGGTCCAAATCTGTAGCTAGCGAGTGGAGGCAGAGCAGCGGGCACAGAGAAAGCGGAGCCCAGTCCCATCCTTTGGCTTAAATCCAGGCCTTATACTGGGAGTGGACAGGAGAGGTCCCACCTCTAATAAAAACTGAACCATTTAGCCAGGATAGAAATGTAACTGCAGTGTCACCACCGCTCTCCTTTACAGTAGCAGCAGTGCTGTCAAGTAACTAAGGGACGTGGTCACTGCGCAAGGTCCCACCCTGACTAGAGGAATATCATCCCCACTGAATGATACTGGAGGAGCAATAGGAGACACACTGTCACACGTGACAAGCGGTGGTCCCCTTCCCATCACCTCCCCACCTCCACAGTGACACGATTCCATCCAAGAGATGAGTACGGCTGACAGGAGGGTACAGGCTTTGCTGTGTCATTTTTCCCTGCAGGTGTAGATAAGCAAAGCAGTTTTTGTGGAGATAGGAGCACACTGAATACATTATTTTGTAACATACTGTTTCACCCACTATAGGATCAGTTATTCATTGTCCTAAAACATGTATAAAACATTACCTAGTAATTTTGGAAATTCTAAAAGCATGTTGGGACTATGAAAAGAACTGGTACGTTACTGGCCACGAGACTGCTTTCCTCTGCTTTGGAATGGCACACTTATTGTCCCCCAGGTGACAGCAGGGACCCAGAAACTTGCACAGGAAGTCCCCAGTTAAAAGATGAGTGTGTTCAGAGCACACTTTCAATCTTTTGAGACTTGAAAGACATTTTTTCCCAAGGAACAATGCTGAAATGAGTTCCAGGCTCTCGAGCCTAGAACAGGAGCCCGCAGTGAAGTCAGGGAGCAGCTGAAACACCAGGCTCTCCAAGGGAACCGGAAGGGAGAAAGCAACGCTGTGAGATGCATTATTAAAGGAAACAAAAGTGAATTGCTTTTATCTCGAATGTTGGTGCCTTAGGAGAAAAAGCCAGTTGAGTTAGAGAAAATGGAAGGCAGCATCGAGAACTTCTGTGAATGTTTTGAACGAAACTTATGGCTGTTTTTTCAAAGGTTCAAAAACTGTTAGTACTGTGTTGTGGGTTGAATTGTGTCCCCACCCCAAAATGTTGAAGTCTTAACTCTCAGTACCTGTGACTGTGACCTCATTTGGAAATAGGGTCTTTGCAGATGATCAAGTTAAGAGGAGTCGTTAGGTGGGTCCTCTTCCAATATGACCTGGGTCCTTATAAAAAGGGGGAATCTGGACACGGACACGCACGGAGGGAGAATGCCACGTGAGGATGAGGCAGAGACCAGGGAGGTGACAGCAAACCCCCGGAAACCCAGAGA
>NW_007736732.1:0-3121 GCF_000696425.1 Galeopterus variegatus
TTATTTGTGGGAGCTAAAAATAAATAAATTAATTCACTCACATACATACACACACACACACCAAAGAAAAAAAAAACCGGGGGGCCTGGGGAGAGGAAGATATAACAACTACAATTTTTTTGAAGTTCTTACAACAAGCAAATGGAAAGGACATGCTTGGGTGGGAGGGGGGAGAGGGAGGAGGGAGGGAGGTTTCGGTGATGGGACATAATAATCAACTACATTGTATATTGACAAAATAAAAATGAAAAAAAAAACAATAGAATTGGGCAAGGAATATTAACAGGAAATTCACAGTAGAAATATGAACAGGATTACAATTAAATGTTTTCAGCATCTCAGATGATCAAAAATGTAAGCAATAAATAATAAAGAGTATTAACCCAACTTAAGAAATAATTCAAAATATGTACTCTCATACATGGTTGGTTAAGTATGCTTTGCTACAATCTCTTAGAGGGCAATACAATGGCATTTATCAAGGTTTCAAATCTGCATACTAATGATTCAGAACTCCCTTACATAATGAGTTGAAATGTGTCTCCTAAAAAGATATGTTTAGTACCTGTGATTGGGACCTTATTTGGAAATGGTGCCTTTGCAGATATTATCAAATAAAAATGAGGTCACAGTAGATTAGGGTGGACCCTAAATTCAATGGCTGGTGTCATTATAAGTAGTGGAACATTTGGTGATATATAGATCCACGTACAGGGAAGAAGGCCATGTGAAGATGAAGGCAGAGATTGGAGTGATGCAGATACAAGCCAAGGAATGCCAAGGAATGCCAGGGATTGCTAGAAGCCAAAAGAAGCTAAGAAAAGGCAAGGAAGAATTCTTTCCTAGAGCCTTCAGAGGGAGCATGGCCTTGTCAAAAACCTTGATTTAGGACTTCTAGCCTCCTGAAGTGAGAGAGAATAAATTTCTGTTGTTTTAAGCCACCAAGTTTTGGTAATTTATGGCAGCCCTAGGAAACTAATACACCCAAGAATCTATCCTACAGACATGCTTGTAGAAGTGGGCTAGTGGGTTCATTGCAGCATTCTTTATAATATCAAAAAATTAGAGGTAACCTAAACGCCCATCACTAGGTAACTGGTTAAGTAAGTTATAGTATATTGTATATGAAATGTTATTCAGCTATTAAGAATGAGTTCTTGTACTGACAAGGAAGGACGTCTATGCTATATTTCTAAATAAAAAGAGCAAGTAGCAGACAAACATATAAATGTGTCTCAGTTGGTTCAGGCTGCTATAACAAAACTCCATGGACTGGGTGGTTTACAAACAATAGAAATTTATTTCTCACAGTTCCAGTGGCTGGGAAGTCCTAGAGCAAGGCACTGGCTGATCCCATATCTGGCAAAGACCTGTTCCCTGGTTCATAGACAGTGCCTTCTCACTGTGTCCTCATATGATGAAAGGGGTAAGGGGTCTCTCTAGGGCCTCCTTCATAATCCCACTCAACAGGGCTCCACCCCCATGACCTAATCACCTCCCAAAGACTCCCACCTCCCATGCCATCACTTTGGGGGTTAGGATTTCAACATATGAATTTGGAAGGGACAGAAACATTCAGACCATAGCAGAATGTTTTTGGAAAATCATATATTTTAAAAATTATTAAAGACAACTATATACATACACACATACATATGTATATGAGTATGTATTTTCACGAGAATAGAAAAGGATGTGAAATAATACTCATTAAATGCAAACAGTGGTTAATACTGGTAACTTGTGGGTGTGGGAAACACCTTTGATTTTTTTACTTTCTACTCTTTATAGATTATTTATCAGTGAAGATGTACTTCTTTTGTAATGGAAAACAATGTAAACACTCCCACCGTACTAAAATTCTCTCAGTTGTTAAAACATTGCATTCTCTTTCACATTTCAAGCTTTTGTTTATGATTTTCCTTCTGCCTGTAGCACTGTCTCTCTGACACCTTCACCTTACTCATCTTGTAAGTCTTGGTTTCTTTATCACTTTTTCTCAGAAGCCTGCCCTGAGTACCCTTCTTCTCCCTATAACCTTGCAAAGCTGAGTTACATGCCCTCCTCCGTATCCCCAAACACCCTGTACTGCCCTAAAATAGCACTTACCACACACTGGGAAGTAATCATTTATTTATTTGTCTATCCCACTACACTGTCTTATGCACTGCAGTATTCCCAGTTGATATTCAATATTTATTGAATTTGTTAACTGATTTATGAACAGAACATTACTGAAAACTCTATTCCTTTTATTCCAAAGAAAAAAATGGAGAAATGTGGAAGACAGTAAAGGAGAGAGAAAAGAACAATGACTAAGAAATGTTTTTTAAAATCCAGATGAAAAGCTAAGTGGAGAGGCAGAAGGGAAAAACAAGGTAGACTGAGAGAAAAAGAAAGAGATCTGAGTAACTTCATCTGTCATAACTTCATCTCTTTCGTGCAATCAATATTCTACCCACACTGGATTACTCACTCCCCCACCCCATATACATATGTATACACCTATACGAGGTGTATGACTTGCCCGACTTGGCTCATATTATTCTTGTAGCCCAGAATGTGCTTTTACATTTCCCCCTACCCATATCCTTTTTTTTTTTTTTTTTTTTTTTACAGCTTTTTGACCTTATGGAAGATTTTAACACAGTTCGCCACTGCATTTTTTGTCAACGCACTCTTCTCTCAGCTTTTGCAACACCTCAGTGTTTTCCTCCCATTTTCCTGGCCACTCTATCTCAATCTTAGTAGCCAGCTCCTCCTCCTCCATCGCCTGACTTCTAATGCTGGAATTTCTACAATGCAATCTGGCCATCCAAACGGCAGATGGAGAGGCCATGATTAAAGGATCAGTGTAAAGCACAATGCCAAAAAACAGTGAAGCAATATCAACCAAGTCCTAAAGGAACAGAGGTGTGACCCAAGAATTTTATATCCCTGTCATCTTGCCCTTCGACGGACAGAGAGTCTCAAGCATGCAAAAGTTTTTTTTTTTTTTTTTTTTTTTGTTTTATAGGAAGCACTCATAGGTGTTGCATTTCTTAAACTTTTGCATGCTTGAGACTCTCTGTCCGTCGAAGGGCAAGATGACAGGGATATAAAATTCTTGGGTCACACCTCT